>NC_134405.1:193110542-193315542 GCF_038048845.1 Mixophyes fleayi
TTTTTATAGGAATTACACCTTGATTGTGGTGTGTGTGTGTGTGTGTGTGTGTGTGTGTATATAATATGTGTGTGTGTGTGTATATGTGTGTCTATATATATATATATATATATATATATATATATATATATATATATATATATATATATATATATATATAGTGTATGTGAGTATAATAAATGTTGTTGTTTTTTTTTACAGTTTATGTATGTATTACGTGTATATATATATGTTCGTTTGTGTGTGTTCATACAACATCCAAACAGTTTTTTCCTTTTCAGGAGCGATACTGGCATTTATGTTGGGATTATTTCAAATCCCACTTGATGAGTGCGAAGAACTGTATCGTAAATTAGGAAGTGATGTCTTCAAGCAGAATGTTATCGTTGGAACAGTAAAAATGGGCTGGAGCCATGCTTATTATGACAGTGAAATCTGGGAAAAAATGCTTAAGTAAGTATGTAGTTTGATGTTTTTCGAAATCAAACCGATTTTATTATCTTCATAAGACCATTCTGGGCACGGGATAAGTTGCGTAATGTTACCATTGTTTCTAGGGATATAATCGCTATACAAATAGTTAAGAATCTTTAATATATTAAATTTGTAAAGCATGCAAGTTTATTTCATTCTCCTTTTGTATAGCAGATATGTAACTCTTTCATGACAGTCATTTGTAAGTTTATTGTATATTTTCACCTGTTCTTCTTTTGCATTGCCATTTGTCTAATATTTCTGTATTGTCAGTTTGTATGCCCTGTCTGGTTAACTGGTCCATTCAAACCATGCCAATGAAAGCCATACTGTACATACAAAGGGATCTTGAGTTATACTTCCACCACAGCACAGCCATGTAGGCTGCTACATGATGATGAAACTATCCCCAAGGTTGGAGGACTATAGACCATAGAGTATCTAGCATGATTCACAAGAAATATGCCTCATTTAACAGTCTTTGGTTTTAGTTCTGGGAGATTATTAAATCATTGGAAAATTAACTCTTTATCCAGCATAGGGATTTTTAGATAAATACAGTAGATATTAAATATGTATTGTCTGATGATTGCCCACACACACACATAAGACTGTTGTTAGATGAGTGTTTCTGAACAAACTATGGTGACTTGCTCTCTCCTTAATCGCTCCATAAAGACATTTCTGGTGACAGATACCAACACGAATTTTAGAACACAATTTGAAATTAAACAATAATAGTTATAAGTGGTTGCATCCTCAATATGTGGTTAAATAATGAAATAGGTTTTTATAATCCGTAAAAAAACAACCAAATTCTTTAAATAAGAGAGGAAAAAGAAGTATAGATTTTGGAAATTTATTTTTACCAAATCTAAAGGTCTAAAGAACCAATATATGTCCACATTTCTGAACAAAGTAAACTGCTTTGTGACATGGGAGCTCGACTTTCCATAGACTTGACTGTATCAGTCACTGGACCTCAGAATGCTGAATTTTTCTACATGGAAAAATGCATTGTTTCTATGATTTTTATTTTGTTTATATTACCCAATTATCACCATCCTGGCAATGTGGAGAACTAAAATTGTCAGATTATGGTAACGGAATACCTAGTATTCTGTTTTAGAACATATAAATACAATGTTAAATGTCTAAAGTTTTGTAAGTGTATTAGAAATGTTTATGTTTGTAGATGTAATGCGCTGCCTTTTTTTTTATATTGTTTATTTTTACAATTTAGTTTTGGTTTCTTTTTTAAATCAGACAGAGTGCATTGTCTCCTCACCTTATTTCACACAGAGCTGTTCAGATCTGCCGCAGCATAACCACAAAATAATCTAGCTAGGGCTATATTTACTATATCAATGTATCTCTACTTGCTATAAAAAGGTGCCAGGGATAACCTAGTATCCATCTTAAAGGACTTGTAAGAAAGCCCAGGTTGTTATACAGGTGCATGCTTGGTGTAGGTCAGAGGTTTGTCTTTTCTCGTCCTCCATCTGACATGTAACACCAACACTATATTCATAAACATTTGGGTTTATGAACTTAAGTGTGCAGTACTAAAAAGCTATTTTTATGTTTTTATTGTGCGTCGTTTAATACAATTAAACAAAGGTTGCTTGTGGTTATACGCCTATGTACATGACATCCAGTTTATCACATGTATGCCATCCTATATAACAACACATTTCTCGAACATCACACCAGTGGGACTCTAAGTTTATTAAACTGACACTTATGCGAACTATAACAGAAGTCAATAGGCAGTATAGTAAGTAATGGAAGGAGTGGGGCTATTGTCAGACTGGTTCCATGCTTAAAGAGCTCACCATCAATGATCTTGTTCCTGTTATACTGCAAGATTAAGTGATGAGTTGAAGATAAGCTAATGGTTTTGGAACCAGGGTCAATGGGAAAAGTCATTGTTTTATACTGCAGAACCAGCTACACATTATTGTCTTTATGATGATTGTCTTCAGAATGATTGTCAAAATGTTTTATTGTTCAATACTGTAGCTATATATTGATTTCCATAGACTAATAATTTTGTCTGGGAAAGCGTTGAATTTCATATATTTACAATATTTTTGGGCTAATTGTATTTTTATTTTGTTTCTAAAGGGAAAGGATGGGTTCAGACCTAATGATTGAGACAGCAAGAAATCCTATGTGTCCAAAAGTAAGTATTTAAATGGATTGTTAATATTGTGATTTCCTAGCAGACGTTTACTATATTGCAAAATGTTACCACCGTGTATTTATTGATATCTACAGTACAAGCACAAATATGGATCTTGCTGGTTAAGCCAGGAAAACAATAAATATTGTTTTAAAAGTATTAGTAGTAGTATCTTTAATTATTGGTCATATAAAAAAACATGCAACAATTGTGCATATACATGCAAACATACACTTTTATGTTGGTCTATAGGTTTCTTTAAAGAGGTTTTCCACCTTGTTACACATTCTCTAACTTAACAGCGAGCCTTTGATTTATACTTGTTAACACTTAATGTAGGCTATGCTTCATTTGGTCTTGGCCAGTGGTGAAATTAGGGATGGGGGCCCAGGGGGCAAGATTATATAGTGAATCACTCCTATCTCAAAAAAATAAATAGATAATAGTACTTTTTTAACTATTTCTTCAGTACCATCTGGTAGACCTGGCACATGACATTACGGTACCGTCGGGTAGACCTCGCACATGGCATTACGGTACCGTCGGGTAGACCTCGCACATGGCATTACGGTACCGTCGGGTAGACCTCGCACATGGCATTACGGTACCGTCGGGTAGACCTCGCACATGGCATTACGGTACCGTCGGGTAGACCTCGCACATGGCATTACGGTACCGTCGGGTAGACCTCGCACATGGCATTACGGTACCGTCGGGTAGACCTCGCACATGGCATTACGGTACCGTCGGGTAGACCTCGCACATGGCATTACGGTACCGTCGGGTAGACCTCGCACATGGCATTACGGTACCGTCGGGTAGACCTCGCACATGGCATTACGGTACCGTCGGGTAGACCTCGCACATGGCATTACGGTACCGTCGGGTAGACCTCGCACATGCCACACATTGCATTACAGTCCTGTCAGTTAGACCTCATGCATGCATGCAGCAGACTGCTCGGGTTGCACCTGCACAGGCACTGCCAGTGGACAGTGTCACAACTCAGCACTCTGGTGATTGGGCTCTGATGACTTCATCACCCTGAACTGGCTTAACCAGAAGATAACCTCCACTGTGATTGGCAGGCAAGTCAGAACACAGAAGTGGCCATCTATTCACAGCTGAGTGGGATACCTGCACTGGGTGTGCAACCAGTACAATCCAGACCTCAATAAGTTAGGCAGCACTCTCGTCCACCGGACTGCAACGAAAAAGAAAATGGCAGATAGGCTCTATCGCTCATTATAATATATATACAGACACTATTGCTGGACACTGAGCAGGACGGACGTGTCCAACGTGCTCTCCGTTGGACTCCTGCTGGATCCTCCTCTGGGCCCCGCATTTCACCCCTGGTGATGTCTCTCTGACGCTGGCCGCAGCTCCCTGCTGTTGCTCGGGTGCCCATGGCTAGTGCTACCCGCGTAGTCGTCCACCCCTCCCCGGCATCCACCTCCACTCTAGGCCATGGCTCGGGGCCCTACATGACTTCCACCTGGATCTACTCCACTTCTCCAATGGGCTCTGCTGTTCCGTCTTAACTGCCTGCCACCGCTCCAGCTCCTCTGTCGACGCCGGCTGCCGCTCTCTGCTCCGTCTAAGGACGTCCACCTCTCCGTGCTCCGGCCCACGCTTCCAAGTGCCGCACCATGTGTTTCTCCGGCTCCCGCTGCAGGTGATGATCTGGCTACACGCTCTCCTCTGGCTCCTGTTTCCTCGTGCTTCTCCGACCTCCACAAACCCACGAAGTGCCGATCCGGCTCCATGTGTTCCTCAGGCTCCCGCTTTGGTGTGCTGCTCCGGCTCTCCACTCTTCTGGATTCCTGATGCTGCTCCATCTGCTGCTCCAGCTCCGTTCCTGACGTTGTTCCTGGTCTGCTTGCTGCCACGTCTCTCTGGTGCCTCACTCCCGGTGTCCCGCAGCTCCGGTCCTGACACCATCCCTGCCTCCAGTCCGCCTCCGGCCACAGCTGCCTCCACGCTGCCATACCTCGCATCCCGTGCTTCGGTTCCAATGCTCCTTTGGCCCTCCTGATCTCCGTCCACCTGGACCCACATCATCTCTGGTCACCTGTACTTTGGTCCTACCTGACTCTCTGGATCACGCGTCTTGCCTTAACCCTGATCCCTAGACCATTGTCCCTCCAGCAATCTACCCGTGACCTGGACTCGCCTGCCTGGACTATAGAGGCCTGCATTCGCCTGTTTCCGGTGGTCTCCTTCCTCCTGGTACCTGGCTCTCTTTGTCCTCCCTTCTACTTTTACATTGTATTTTTCATTTCAATTTTTACATTGTGTGTTTCAGTTCAATTTTACGTTGCATTCTTCACTTCAATTGTACTATTATGTCACCTTAACCTACTCTTATTTTAAGCCTATTTTACTGTGTTTTATTTTACTGCATTCCATTTCATTTTATTTTTATTTCAACTTTAATTTTATTTAATTTAATTTTAATTTAATTTTATTTTATGTCTACTGAACTCCATATTGTTTTCTGACATTGCCTTTCTTTTCCACCCTGTCTATAGCCCTCTACTGTTCTACTCTGCTCGTCAGCCCTTAGGGAACTAAAAGTCTAATTTGCTCTGTTCCACTACAATCTCCCTTTGCTGCCCTCTGTTACTCCCTCACCCCTCCCCTGCCAACTCTGGCCGTTCTCTTTTCCCTTGTCCCCCATCTCTCATCATGCCACCTCGCTCTTTTCCTATACCCATCCTCTCCCCTAGCCCCCTTCTATGGCCTAACTCTCCCAGCCCCATCTCTCACCCTCCCCCTCGCTCCATCAACCCTGACAATCTCATCCACATCTCCCCCGGTCCCTCCATCCCTTTTTCGTGTGCTCTCTGGAACTCTAGGTCTGTCCGTAACAAACTGTCCTCCATCCACGACCTCTTCATCTCCGACTATCTCAATCTTCTTGCCATTACCGAAACCTGGCTCACTCCCTCGGATACTGCCTCTCCTGCTGCTCTCTCCTATGGGGGCCTCTCTTTCACTCACTCCACCAGAACAGATGATCGTCCAGGAGGTGGAGTGGGCCTCCTCCTATCCCCTAGCTGCACTTTTCGGGTCATTCCCACTTTACCTTCCCTCTCCTTCTTCTCCTTTGAAGTTCACTCCATTCGGCTCTTCTCCCCCATCCACCTTCGTGTCTCCGTCATCTACCGTCCCCCTGGCCCCACCTCTCTTTTTCTTGACAACTTCGCCGCCTGGCTCCCCCATTATCTTTCCTCTGACCCTCCATCCATTATACTAGGAGACTTTAACATCCTTATTGACAACTGTTCTGACCCTGCCACCATCAAACTTCTCGCCCTTTCCTCCTCCCTTGGCCTCACTCAGTGGACCTCCTCCCCTACCCACTGTCTTGGTCACTCCCTCAACCTTGTCTTCTCTCATCTCTGCGATCTCTCTGACTTCTCCAACTCTCCCTTCCCACTCTCTGACCACCATCTCCTCTCCTTCACTCTGTCCTCCTCCCCCGCTCCCACCTCGCCTAAAGCCACCCTCACCAGGCGCAACCTGGATGCCATTGACCCCATCTCTTTCTCCTCCTCTCTTGAAACTCTCCTATCACCGTTGCTCTCTATGGCCTGCCCTGATCAGGCGTCCTCTGTCTACAACAAATCCCTCACTACTGCCTTAGACGCTGTCGCCCCAGCCTCTTCTATCCGCCGCCGACGCCTTATTCCCCAACCCTGGCACTCCAAACTTACACGCTTCCTTCAAAAATGCTCTCGCACAGCTGAACGCCTCTGGAGAAAATCTCGTTCCCTGGCTGACTTCCTCCACTTTAAATTTATGCTCTCCTCTTTCTGCTCTGCCCTGTCCCTTGCTAAACAATCCTGCTTCAAGTCCCTCATTTCTTCTCAGTCCTCCAATCCCCGTCGCCTCTTTGCCACCTTCAACTCCATCCTCTCTCTCCCCCTTTCCCACCTTCCCTCTCCGCCTCTGACTTCTCCACCTTTTTCTCTTCCAAAATTGAGGCCATCAGACTGAACATTTCCTCCTCCAATCCCTCTCCCGCCACCACCATCGCTTCACCGCCCTCTATTAATCAGCTCTGGTGCTCCTTCACCCCTACATCTGGTGATGAAGTTCGCTCCCTTATTCTTTCCTCTCCACCCTCTACCTGTCCTCTTGATCCAATCCCCTCTCGCCTCCGTCGCTCTCTTACTCCTACTGCTTGCTCTCACCTGGCTCACTTTTTCAACTTATCACTCTCCTCTGGCACAGTCCCCTCTTCATTCAAACACGCTCCCATCTCTCCTATCCTCAAGAAAGCCAATCTTGACCCCACCTCCCTTGCGAATTATCGCCCTATCTCTCTTCTCCCCTTTGCCTCCAAATTACTCGAGCGGATTGTCTGCAGCCGCCTCACCAGACACCTCTCGGTCAACTCCCTCCTTGACCCCCTCCAATCTGGCTATCGCCCCCTCCACTCCACTGAAACTGCCTTGGCCAAAGTTACCAATGATCTCCTATCAGCCAATGCCAAGGGTCACTTCTCCCTACTCATCCTCCTCGATCTCTCCGCGGCCTTTGACACTGTAGACCACCCCCTCCTGCTGCAAACTCTTCTCTCTCTCGGCCTTTCCGGTTCGGTCCATGCCTGGTTCACCTCATACCTTGCTAACCGCTCTTTCTCTGTATCCACGTCTGGTTCTTCCTCCACCCCCTCCCCTCTCCCTATTGGAGTCCCTCAAGGCTCTGTTCTGGGCCCTCTACTATTTTCGCTCTACACTTCCTCCCTTGGCGCTCTCATCTCCTCTTTCGGTCTTCAGTATCACCTCTATGCTGATGACATTCAACTCTACATATCTTCTCCTGATCTTTCCTCCTCCCTCCTCTCTCGTGTATCTGACTGCCTCTCAGCCATCACCTCCTGGATGTCCTCGCGCTTTCTCAAAATTAACATCTCTAAAACTGACTCCCTTCCCACCATGACCTCTCTATCGTTGTTAACAACTCCACCATCTCCTCTGTCGGCCAACTCCGCTGCCTTGGGGTCACTCTTGACTCCTCTCTCTCTTTTGCCCCCCACATTCAATCCCTCGCCCAAGCCTGTCGCTTCCAACTCCGCAACATTGCCCGCATCCGTCCCTTCCTCTCTCAGGAAGCCACCAAAACTATCATACACGCACTCATCATCTCCCGCCTTGATTACTGCAACATCCTCCTTACTGGCCTCCTTCACTCCCACCCCTCCGCTCTATACTCAATGCGGCTGCAAGACTCATCTTCCTTTCACGCCGCTCCTCCTCTGCCTCCCCTCTCTGCCTTGCCTTACACTGGCTCCCTTTCCCCTACAGAATCCTTTTCAAACTCCTTACCACCACGTACAAGGCTCTCTCTCAGTCTACGGCCCCTTACATCTCTAACCTCATCTCCATTCACACTCCTGCCCGCTCCCTACGCTCAGCTAATGACCGCCGCCTCTCCTCCACTCTTATCACCACTTCCCACTCCAGAATCCAAGACTTCTCCCGTGCCGCCCCCCTCCACTGGAACGACCTCCCTCGCTCCATCCGTCTCTCTCCTAATCTGTGCTCCTTCAAACGAGCACTCAAAACTCACCTGTTCCTTAAAGCCTACCAACCTTCTACCTAACCCGCATCTCCTCCAAACGTTCTACCCTCTCTCCTCCCGGTCCCTCTCCCCACACTTCAACTTCCTCCAATTGTGTCTGTTTCGTTCACCCACCCTTAGGATGTAAGCTCGAATGAGCAGGGCCTTCTTCCCTCTTGTCTCCACACCTGTTCTTCTACTCCGCCTCTACTGCATTGACCTAACTGGAGTTTCTGAAGCATTGGTATTTTTGTTTATTGTTCTGTACTGTTATATCCTGTATAGTCTACTGTTTGCTTTGTGTACGGCGCTGTGGAAATCTTGTGGCGCCTAACAAATAAATGATAATAATAATAATATGTTATACATAATGTACTGTTATAGTACAGTAGCGCATTATAATCAACCTCCCAAGTCAGGGGAGCCAAGTGCAGCTGGAAACTGGGAACGCCATAAAATGCTGAAGCAAACGGCTTACATACAGGCCCTGTGAACATAGGTAGAGATCAGCGCTAATTTGCATTTATAAGTTAATCATGGCTGTTAACAGGGATTTACCCACTCTAAGGGAATAGATTTTTTTTTTTTTTGTTGAAGAACCCTTTTACAATGTTCTCTTTTAATTTTAATAATTATACATTTGCTACTGCATTATATTAACACTAATTTTATTTAAGTTGATGATAGGTCTATGCTTAAGAACTCTTCTTATCTTCTGTTACATGTTAATCCGTATAATCTGGTACTGCATTTAATATTGTGAGAAGATGGAATATAATAGGCACAATAAAATACATGATTCCTCCATGAATGTTTTGAATACATCTAATAAAATTTGAAATCAATACAGTATACTGTGATTCCAGCTATTACACAGACTCTGTTCATTTCAAGAATCTAGGCTAGCTTTACCGATATGCAACATCAATCATATGATTAGTTCATGAATATTTTTAATATTTTTCATATTGAAACATAGGGATAGTAAATGGTTCTTTTCTTTTGTCTTTTTCCAAAGGAAAGTTTAAAATGTAATTTATTAACCCATGAATTTTTAATCTCTTTAATGTACATTATTACTCACCACTTCATCTTCTAGAGGTTGTTATACATACTAAAATGCGTAATCATGCATTGTCTTTTATTTTTACTTTTCTTTTTTTAAATATTTTTAGTGAAGGAATGTTGGGTACACTTATAAAAGCATATAACATACATAAAACATTATTTAATAATAACTGTATAAAGTACACAAAAAAACACATTTTAAAGTGACACTAATTTTCATTTTTTTGTAGCGTAGGTTATGTTTGGGTGAAATGCACTAATGTGCAATATTACCCCACAGCCTGAGAATCATAATTCATTTTATTGAATATATGAAACACATGTATCTTGGTTTTTGGTTGGTATTAAACTAGCCAAAGAAAAGGAAGCATGCTTATTTTGACAAACTAAGCTTCTTGTAATGCATATCTTGTCTAGTCATTTAATGCAAAACGTTTTTTAAAGAGGAACTCTATTCAAAGTAGACCCAATACTTCACCCTACCATAGTTTCTTGAAAGTAGAAATGTAGTTGTTTGTTAAAAAATAGCATATATAATTTTTGTTGGCAGCATGATGGCTTAGTGGTTAGCACTTCTTCCTCACAGCACTGGGGTCATGAGTTCAATTCCTGACCATGGCCTTATCTGTGTGGAGTTTGTATGCTCTCCCCCTATTTGCATGGGTTTCCTCCGGATGCTCCACAATCCAAAAACATACTGGTAGGTTAATTGGCTACTATCAAACATTGACCCGTGTGTGTGTGTGTGTTTTGGAATTTAGAGTGTGAGCTCCATTGGGGCAGGGACTGATGTGAGTACAGCGCTGCGGAATTAGTGGCGCTATATAAATAAGGGAAAGTAAGGTGAAAATAAATGATGAAGGCATCTCCCTTTAAATAAATGGCAGCTGATGTCCACCTTCCTCTTAGTTCACATATTGAACAGTGCCGCACAAGTTGTAAATAATTCAGTAGCTGGAAACCAGTCTCTCTTCCATGTCTTTTACATTGGACACGCAGTTCTTAATTTTGTGATCCCTGAAATAAGTAACAACTACTTTACTAGATATGTCAGGTATGTTTTATTCATTGGACATTTCCAGCATGTGATTACAGCACTCTCTTTCTGTCTCCAGAACATATGTAAGTTCAGTATTACATCTAGGATTATTTTTCTCCTTTCTAGACAATGCAAGGATAAAAAAAAATGGATTTTTCTGATATTTTTTTTTTAACTTTCAAAACAAAAGGCTTCTTGTGAGAGTGGGTTGTTTTCCAGCATTTGACCATCATTACTTACCCTTAAGTGGATCAATTATTCATTTAGCATAATACAACTGTGGGATGGGGAGTTTATTCACTGCTATGTTCTGCTATATCAAGTGCTGATGTAAAGCCATTAAGTTTCTGTAAAAAAACAAAGGCCACTTTATAGAATGTTGCATTGCAAATAGTAATCTGATTAACAGAGGCACCAGACTGTTTTTCTGAATGTCAGCCACTCTGTGTATCATTGGAAAAGTTCTTGATGAGTCATTACTGTGGTATTAAACATCCTATATTGACTAAAGCTTCCCAACAGGAAGTGCTGGATCATCATGTGAATTCCAGTCTCTGATGCTTTGTAGAACATTCTGGATGACTGGTCAGCAATTTGTACATCATGCTATTTAGGTTATGATTCCACAGTACAATGCCATGATAGAGCTCTTGTGCAACATAGGTGTGCAACAAAGTGCCTTGCAAGCTGGCCTCTGAACCTAAAATACAAAATGGCTTCAATAAGAGGGCTACTAATAACATTCATAAATACATATGTAAATGTTTCAGGAGCTTAGCAGAAATATGTGATTGTGAGGGATAGATTTTCCTTTACACATTAATTCCATTAACCCTGTGATACCTTTTGGGGCGTTTTATAACCTTGCATTCTTGAGATCCCATATCTCATAAATGGTCATTAAATATGGTGTATGCTCTCTACTGAGGAAAGTGATAGTTCACCATTTCCATGGGGCCCGTTTGGGACCAGGAACAGTTTTGTTTAGTTCCCTACCCCACTATTATTGCATACAGTGTCAAGTTCTAAAGGGACTTCAGTCAATGTCCCTCTCTGACAAGGTGAGGGCCTATCCTGAAGTACCTCACAAAATAGAACTTTATAATATAACTGACTCAGAAGTAACTCATACAAGCCAGCATTACTTGGTGATGTGCTAATCACACACTTTCAGCAGTGAGAACCCTGGTGGCAGATATCAGGCCTTTCAGCTTCACAGCAGTCTAAGCTTAGTCTGCTAACATGGAGTGCAGTCCTTCCTATCACTCACTATACCAGGAAATCAGGGCCTACAGCTGAAAATTGCAAGTAGCTAGAATGAGTGATAAATCTTTCAGTGCCACATAATACAATTCCTGGTTTCTCATATTTGTACTATAGGAATCTAGGGACACATATATCCTTTGTTAGTATAAGAGAAATTAAGGTACAATTGTCAATGACAATTTATTTTTAGTGTGTATTTTATATGGAGTAAAATATGTTTGTATCATGTGTGCTGTTGGTTTGGACAGTACACAAGGTAGGATGTAGATATTAATGCATACTTATACACCCCAATGAAAAAAAACACTTGTCAGGTGGAAGACTTTACTAGTCAGTTACATGTTGTCACTTTATTTTGCTTTTTCACTGAGTGGCAGTTTATTAGGTTGCTCGTTAGTGACAGCATCTTATCTGTAGACAGTGTTGTTTAATGTAGGTTGCCAAGGATTGATGTCTGACAAGATGTGTGCAATTCAGAAGGAGAATGGAGAACATATTTGTGACTTTGAACATGGCATTGTAATGGGTGTTAGATACTGGCATGAATGTTTAAGGGCATTCTCACACACAGTGTGGTCAGAAAGACTGTGGGTGCAAGGGACTGATAAAGGCTGACATGACTTACAAATTGAGTAACAGGTAGCTATAGTCACTCAACTAAGACCAAGGGGTAAATGTATCAAATGGCAGTTTAATTCCAGTTGGTTTGTAGTCTCAAACCGCTGAACGTTTCATCCGGAAGTTTGCGGCTTCTGTCAAACCGCTTGCTATGCTCGTCGTTTTGGAAAAGAGGAAATAGCTGGTAAACCGCCACTGTTTGTCTATAACCCACAGTGGTTTCTAAAATCCTGCCAAATTTGAGCTGGAGACTGTTGCTTTGTGTTTTTCTGTTTGATAATTCAACTCACGTGATTTTGACATCTCTAGCATTATAAAAGGCTGGGCTGTTCCTCCTTTACTTTGATAGGGTTGTGAGGAACTAGTGGATAGGAGAGAGGAGTATAGGTGAGTGCTTGGATAGTTTATTTGTGGGTTACTGGTGCTGTTCTAAATCAATATCTGAGAAAGTCTTGTTTTTTGCTGTTTGTTTTTCTGTCTTGTTTCCTGTTAGTATGTCTTTATTGTGAATTGTGTGTTAGAGGATTGTGCTGTCAGTGTTTAGAAGTGATTGTTGTGTGAGTGCTATTTGTCTTAGTCTAGTTCTTTTAATGTAGTTTGTGTTTTTTGTGAGGGGGAGAACAGCTAGAGCAGAAAGGGGAGAGGAGGCCCTGTAGTCTGAGGCTGCCTCCATGGAACCTGGTGCTTCTCCTCTTCCTCCCTCATTTTTGCTTCATGGACCACAATGACCACATACATGCTGTATCATGTATGCATTACAGGATTTGGGCCCTTTTTATGATCATCATTCATTTTAGGCCAATAAAAGCAGTTTTTTCTAAACCAGCCTGTAGCAATCACTTATTTAGGTTGGTTGATTTTTAGGTCCGTTTTGCTTCATTCATTCGACTGTTTGTATGTAGTCAAAGTTAAAAGTCGGGACAGCGATGTTGAACGCTTTGCTAGATGAAACAGCAATTTTTGGGCAGCTTATCAGCGGTTCTGCCTTTAACACATTGGGCGATTTAAAACCTGCGTGTAAAAATGCCTCAAAATGTCGGCTTTAATAAACAGCCATTTTGAGACATTTTTCCGTACGAATTGTAAATACATTTACTCCCAAAAGTGGTGCCAAAAGTAAGGAGTAATACTTCCTAATCTTGGATGGGGTAAAAGTGTGATTTAAGGAGGCTAAGGAACAGTAACAGTGGTCACGGGAATATGGAAAAACATTGCCTGGTCTCATGGTTCCTGATGTTTTACACGGATTGTAAGATAGTATTAGGATCAGAGTATTGCACCGCATTTGACGTTATGCAAAATGTTGCTGGGCAGTTAGTTTTTATTGGTCTACAGAATGAACCGGCGAGCGCAAAAGGTAGAAATGTATAATCTCGCAAAAAGAAAATAACTAGGCAAAGCTTGTTTATTTTTAGAGAGATATTTATAAATCATCTCTGGGCTTGTCAGCCAAATTGGCGTAATCTTTCATTTACCCCTGGGGCTATATGTGTTCAGGGATCTTTGCCATTTAGTTAATGCAGCTCTTATTCAGTGATATTTTGATAACTTTGCAGTATTACAATATTAGCATGCAGCTGTACTGTTAAACAAGATGTACCATGTTCTATAAAATATCTATTAGAATATTTATTATCATTCTACTATTGGTGTCTCTCTTGTTGTAGGTTGCTGCAGTGAGCACTGTCGTTAACAGAGGAATACCTTTAAAAGCATTTGTGTTCAGAAACTACAACCATATTCCAGGTGTTAAGTCTCCTTATATGGGAGGATGCCAGTATAATCTATGGCAGGCAATAAGAGCTTCCTCTGCAGCACCGGGGTACTTCCAGGAGTATGTTCTCGGAAGTGACCTACATCAAGTAAGTGTGCATACTCATCCACCTCCTATTTGTCATTTACCTTATAGTATTTATTGTGTTCATATTGTAATACAAGCTGTTATTGTCCTCACAATGTTATAGAGGCTTCAGAAGAACCTCGGTTTTGTGAATGTGCCTGAAGGCTGCTTGATAATCATGTCAAACACATCCTTGACTTCACATCTTTATTTCTCTACAGTCTATGATTGACCTAATCCCATAAAACGAAAGAGAAATCTGAACTGAAATGAGTTGTGGGGTTTATACAGCCTTAACAGTAATAAAAAGCTTTAATGAGGAATAGAATATTGTGCCTTCCGGCATCACTTGCTAAAATTCCTAAACAAAAGAGCGCCATATTACCCTTCATAGAGCAAAGCCTATTCCTCTTCAGTGCACCTCTGTACATGTGGACAGCATAGTTTAACCAGCACTGTTTGACATTTACTGCTCATAAATCACATGTCTTTAGCATTACTGGTATCCGAGTAAATTGTATTACCTTAGTGTCCTTTACATCTGGTAAATTGTCTTCATATTGCATCTTCACTCAGACGTCCTTTATTTGTCCCCGTGTGATGTTCATGCCTCTTTTCTCTTTTAATTGTCCCTCCCTTTACTATGTTATGCAGGTTATGGCTAAGAGCCAAACACTATATTAGAGCTACGGGGTGAGCTATGGATTAGGATCTTTGTAGTCTCATGTGTAAGGAACAGTTTAGTACTAATGTGATATGGACATACTTTAATACTGGTTATCAGTATTATTTAAAAAGTGCTATATGCTAACTAAAACCACTTATAACTGTACAGTTGTGTTGCACAAATCTTTTATTTGTTTTAACATATTACCAAAGAATTGGGTGATTTACTAGCTCAATGATGCATTAATCAGTGTTTCCAAAAGGTCTATGTATTCCTAGTGTAATGTCAAGAGAGGAAAGCAAAAATGCAGATCGATACCTCCCAAGTTGCCTGGGACTAGAAATTGTGGTTGGGTAAAGGTGGGGCAGGTGGTGTAATTTCATATAAGTCTTGTTTCAGATGCTGGAGAAGTTTAATGAGCAATGAGTTGGAGTATACGTGTTGCCGTTTATAGAAAACAATGTTTGGAATATATGTTAAATATATTCTCTTGGTAAATTGAGAGAGCTGAAAACACATTTGCTTTTCGTCACATGATATTTGTCGTTGGCGAGCAGTTGATGGATGCTGAATCACTTGGTGGTGTTGCCTATAACATAGACCAGACAGGATTATGATAAGAAAATCATGTCTCTGGCACGTGTACTAAAAAGGAGTTAGAAGGTGGACATGAATGAGGTTTCAATTTCTGTTTGTATTACAGAGGCCTGATTATCTACTAGAAGTTAATACGTACACTAAAGAACTGAGCGTAGAAGAGCAACATACTTGTATAGTACTAGAAGTTAGTAAGTTCATAGGTTTAGGCTTGTGTTTAGTAGGAAGGAGGAAGTAAATACAATACATGTTAGTGGACAGAAGTATGGAATTCTGCTTATGTGTGTTAGGTGACAATGGATTAAAAGGACTCTAACCTCCAAAATGTTTTTCATTTTTTTTATCCTCCATGGCAGCCATTACAATGGTTTGGTGCTCTTCTAGCATTCGGTAGAGACAGATAATTGAAATACCCCCAGGTAATATGTAATTCAGCTCCTTCCCTCCCCTTTGTCCTTTTCCTCTCTCTCCAGCTATGGATAAAGAGGACAGGTAGTAGGTTGCTATTTTCTGTGTGTAGGCGTTTACCTGCTGCCAGTGATGCACCACTGCTGTGGAGGAAAACTGGATACTCCGGTACCAGTATTTGCTACCTTGGGTAGCAAACGCAGTGCAAAGGTATTGAATTTTGTATTCAAATTAGAAAATGGCTTGTGCTGTCACGAAAGTACTATGTGAATACACACGCACCATGTCCTGGGTTAAAGGGCACTAATCTGGAGGACCATGCAGAAAGGACCTCGGAAGCGATAGTGTTTCACAGAAAGCACTGCTGGCCACCTCCTGAGTTCAACCCCAAACAGCTGAAGGGCACCACCCTAGGTAAGCTCCTAAATTAGGGGTGCTTGTTTTCTGGGTATTAGTTAGTTAGCTATTTAGTGATACTATTCCATCCCAGTACTTTTGTAGAGCCTGTGAGATATAAGTTGAACCTTCCGCTATAAATGATAAACATATTTAGAGTAAACCCTGCATTACAATAGAATAACCTGATACCAGCAGTGAATTGTGGGAGTGTTGGGGTTTTACTCAGTCATTAATTCGTTATTAATTCAGAAAATTATATGGGAATTATAGGGGTGGAATAGGATGAAATGGGTCCTAATTTGTTGTGTATATTCGTAAGATATGGAGGAGACTGAGTCATGTTTTATAAAAACAGTTGCAATCTGCAGCACGATAGCTATCCTAAAAACACAAATGAAACCACAAATAGATGCCTTAATCACACTTTGAAGCGGATAATAAAGGTTTTGACCTGAACTCCATAGAAATGTTGACCTGGGCAGAAGTAGGTGCTCTAAAACAGCCCACAATCTCAATTCGTTACATCAATTATGCAGAGAGGAATGGACCACATTTATTTATTTTTTATTATTTTTTTATATATTATTATATAGTGCCAGCGTATTCTGGAGTGTATTAAAATTGCAAACAAATAGTAATAAAACGAGAATAAGTTAGCAAACGACAAAGCAGTAAGAGGGTGCTGCTTGCTATCTTACAATCTGTAGGAAGACAGGAGTTTGCTACATGAGATTTACAGTCACAGATTACATATTGGTCCATTTAGATTGCTACGGGAAAACTTGCTTAATGGAGACTATATGTTCCAGACACAAGCAATATGGGTTTGAAGGTGAGGCGGTTGTTCAACAATAGAGAGAGAGTGTAAGTTTCAGTGAACTGTGCAGAGGGCTAGTATTCTGGTAGAATAGCCTATGGAGGTTAAGAAGAAGGTTTGTTAATTTGATGAGCTTGCCAACAGATGTGAGTTTTCAGGGAACAGTTGAAGGGTTGGAGGCTAGGCAAGTCTAAGGGCTAGATTTACTAAGCTGCAGGTTTGAAAAAGTGGGGATGTTGCCTATAGCAACCAATCAGATTCTAGCTGTCATTTTGTAGAAGGTACTAAATAAATGAAAGCTAGAATCTGATTGGTTGCTATAGGCAACATCCCCACTTTTTCAAACCCGCAGCTTAGTAAAAGGGAATTTCTCAGAGTGGGTGCAGCCTGAAAAGTCCTTTAACTGAGAATAGGAACGAGTAATCAACACGGATGAGAGAGGCAGATCTTGGACGGAGTGGACAGGTCAACTTGGGAGATATTCCGAGACAAGTGAAGAGTTACATGCTGGTGTATTTGTGTTAATGAAGTTGTGTGTTGGAAGTATTTTCTATTGGATTTGGCAAAGTGCAGGCAGTCGGTGTAAAGGCTGGCAGAGCCGCAGTAGAACAACTACTTCTCTGCCAGGAAAACTATTCTAGCCTCTGCATTCAAAATAGATTTCTACGGTTGAAAGTCTGGTTAGTGGCAGACCTATAAAAAGGGAATTCCAATAGTCAATGCGATATATAGTGTGTGCATGAATTAAAGTTTTTGCAGTGTCTTCTATGAGATATGTGCATATTCTGGAGATGTTTCCTCGTTGCATGTAAGAGAGTTTGGATACAAATTGGATGTGGGGGAATAAAGGACCGTTCGGTGTCAAGCATGACACCTAAGCACCGAGCTGGAAGGGTAGGTTTTGTTATCATGTTAACAGAAATATAGATGTCCGCTAGGTATCCTGTCTGATAGAAAGATTATCATCAAATAACAAGTACAGGAAACATTTGATTAAAGTAATTTATTCTATAGGATGTGTCATTAATCAAATATAAAGCTACACATTGTTCCAACATAAACAATAAGTGCTGGATTACTTTGTTCAGCAAAGGCATAAATACATAATTTGTGTATGTAATCTGTTTAATCAGAGCTTGACGGATGTGTTGACTCCCAGGTAATAGTGTAGAAAGCATGTTTAGTTAACTAAAATCAGGGACCTCTTTTTTTCTGTCTAGGGGAAGCCCTGAAGCTAATTAACGTTCTTAATGCATTCATTCTTATGTAGCTGTAAAAAAAAAAATTAAAAGGATGCATCTTTTTTTTATGTTGAGATTTTGCTCCCTTGTGTAGTAAACATTTTTTTTTATTAAATTCTTTGTCCCCTTAACAGTAAACAAAATAAACTTGTCACGCATTAGAAAAATACTTACTGTTAAATTGTAAGTATTGGCAAGAACTGAGTTTCTTATATTTTCTTGTTAACAAAGGAGCCAAACTGTGAGAGTAACTAGCAATGCAAAGCATGTCTTTCCAAGTAGTGATGTGCAATGGTTACTATGGAGTCAGAAGACTGTGCTCCCAAATATTACAGCTGGGCCTGCCAAGTCATATATCTCTCAATGTATACTGCAGTGTGTTGCTCATTTTATTGAATTCAATTGTATCATTATAGTTTGAGGATAAACACAGTTTTGTACTATCTCAGTTTTTACATTTGCAAAGGCAACATTTGCTTTTTAACAAGAACTAATTATTTATGCAAATGACTGAGTACTCTATATTGGAAAGAGGAAATATGACTATATGTCTGCACAGTATGATACTTGATTTATCAACTGTAGAATTAACTGTATATATGGCAAATAGTAGAGTTTAATGCCAGTCTTACAAACCAGGCTTAGTAATTTTAACTAGTTTTAAGTAGTGATGTGAACGGTTGACCGGTTCAGGAGCTTGCTTACTGGTTGACATCCAGGAGAGTGATAACATTAATACTAAAGCTTAAGTAAAGCCTAATCAAAATGTATAATAACACACACCATTCTAAAGAAAAAAACATTTGATAAATGGTGTACTTCCATCTCTAATATTTCTTACTGTTTTGCCTTATAGGCAAAATGCATACTGGCTAGAAGAACCTTTAAAACTTGAAAGCTGCATATTGTCTGAGAGGGTTTGGACCCTCTGTGCCACTGTAAACCAGCAATGGGTGCCTTTGAGCGCAGAGTGTAATGGCCCTTATGGTTTTTACCAGAGGGCCCCAAAAGGGGACAGTCCCTCCTTTGACCTGTAGCATGTGGTCATTCTGCAGCAAAGCTGAAACCCAATAGTAAGCCAAAGGCTCTGGTGCTGGCACATCATTGCCTATAGATATTGATCCTGCTAGAGTCAAAATCCAGAATATGAACAAGGCAGAATTAGAGCTATTGTGCTTTACAAGGTTAACTCTTGTTCAGGCAAAGCCTAATAGAATAGTTATTACGTTGTTTGGACCAAAAACTTGTCAATAAAATATCTGAGGATGGGTATTTGAAAATATTTAGTCCTTTGGGAAACTAAGGGATCTATATATGCTGATCACACCCTTGCTTGCTGAGTAGAGAGATGTAGATGATCAAATAACCGGAATCTATAAAAGCCTGAGAAATAAAGACATTCAGCAGACTCTTTGGCTGAGCTGGAAGATCACCACTTGGCATTCCATGGTTCAAGCCCCAGGTTCAGGTTTTTTTTTTTTTTTTACATAAGTTAGTTAATGAAATCTCGCGTGATCGTGAAGACCCAATCCAGAGCCTGCATTAAAACAAACTTTCTCATTACAATTTCTGCAGTTTGTAGACATAAAGGAGGAATCTAGTAAAGCATAATTTTCATGAATATTGATATACATTTTTTAAAAAATAGGCAAGGTTCCCTTGTCCATGATACCAAAATATGAAAAAAATAAAGTAAAGTTTATTTGCATAAAACATTTAATGATGCTGACTATGAAATATAAAATCATTATTTTTTTGATCCACTGTGGTTCAATGGGAAAATATATTGTCTTCTGAATCTATTTTAGTTCAATGTGGGTTAAAATCCTGAGAAAAAAAAATGAAATGTCCTCATACTATCCTGTCTGACACTAAATTGTTCCTTATTTGCTAGCCAATTACAAGCGGTTTCCCACACAGTCCACTTGTGATTGGCTGCAGATGTGACATGGATGTAGCATAGTTCTTATTTATCTGGTGAAGTCTCTGTCTGATTAGACATACTTCCCAATGATCGCTATTTACACAGGACAATCTGATTTCAAAGAATCCAAAAGAACAGATCTTAGCAGTTGGGAATTGTGGCAGGGTGAATTGGGTGTTACAAGATTGTATCCCAGTTGTTAAAACTACAATGTTGAGAGGTATGTCCATATAGTAGATTTAGCAGACATTCTTCTTTGGGTAATTTTCTTGTCATTTGCAATTGTGTATCGTGTGGAAAAGTTGTTTTGTCATTTGTCTGGATCATCTATAAACAAACCATTGTTGTCGTCATCCTACATTTTATTATTGATTGCCAATTATTTTCTATGTCAAAATATTCTGCGTAGGAGCATAAGTACACATCATTCTTAAAAAAATCTCTCCCATATGAGAAAATAAATGTTCATACTGTATGGTTCTTTTATTTTAGAGAAGATATATCTTTTCAGCTTTATAATTACTTACTGATTGCTTGGTGAAAGATTATAAATGTAATGTTTTTCAAATTCTAAACAAGCAAATTTACTTCTGTGACTGTCATATTATTGTTAGTTTATCCAGCACATGATGTAGGCTTCCAGAAGGTTTATACATTGAGGACAGGAGCCACCATGTATTCCGTAAATAGGGGTTGTTACATAGATTTAGGCCTACTTTTTATTTAAATCATTAGCAATAAGCTAATTTTGCAAGTCATTTGGTTTCCAGGTATCTATAGAAACGTGCTAAGGATCTTTTTTTTTTCTTTTTTTTCTCTACCCAATTTAACATCCCTTGTGTATCTATCACAACGGTAGTAAAATGAGATCCAGCTCAGAGTGAAACAGTGCTAAATAATTTATGATCCTCTCTGTCTCAAGGTTCTCTTCAAAAGAAATCAAAACGAAAAACCTGTTCTACTTGAGAGGGGGGAGAATTTGCTAAAAAATGAAATGTGGCCATGTTTGTGCATTGAATATACTCGTAGTCATAGAAGGATTAATGATAGTATAACATATCTCAAATTAATCCAATGCTTCATTTTAAATAATTGAATTCAATATAAAAAAATCTGATTTAAGTAAAAATGTGTTGTAGAAATCTCAATTGTATTATTTAATAGGCAACTAAGTATAATAGTACTTAATAATTTATTTCACTTAAAGCAGAATAGCTATATATTTTTGAAATTCAGTGTTTTTCCTCTTTAGTGTCTTTCCATGCCTTACTGTTGCATTTTATCTGTTACAATCAGAAAGGTACATTTATAACAGTGTAGAGAGCAGTCAAATAAGACATTCATAGAACAGCAAACAAAGCTTAAATGAGGTTCCCATACACAAAAATGTCATTAAGCTGTCTCATTGTGGACAATTATTTATGGGATTGGAATCTGCTTTTATGGCAGCATCCTACTGTTGTGACCAGAAGAACACCTTTTTTCTGTCTTAAAACGTTATACCCGTTGAAACCTAATTTTATCCCACCCCCATAATCTTTACGGTTAATATTAAAGCGTTTACTGTATCCCAATCTTCACCCATCAACCCTAATCCGTTCTGGCCACCATGGAAAATAGCAGAGAGAAAGGGCTTTTTGGTTTATCTGCAACTGATCCGTTTGTTTAAATTTGGCAACTGCACTGTGACTAATGGGTGGCCTATTTGGGTGACGTTGGTTGAAATCATTTGCTATAGCACATGTTCTCTGATCTCCAGATATCAGAGCAATCTCAACACGTTCTGTTTGTTTTAGTGCTATTGTCTTTAATGTCACTACCTACAAAAAAATCAGTTAAAATTCGAGAATGAATACAGTTATGTAATAACAAAGAACACCATTGTTTTTCTTATAAAAGTCTGCATCTGTTTGATATGTCACATGACTACCTTCCCATTTAAAAAATTAGAGTTGCATCCAAGGTGATTGACTTTAAGATGGCCGCCATACTGACCACATACCCTAAACCAGATCATATGTGTAGGCACTGGACTAATGTCAGCTTTGTCCAGTTTCTTACCTTGTCTTACATCATTTTTTTACCTTCTTCACATTGAAGCAAATTTGTAATGTGGCAAACTCTGTTTCTAAAATATTTTGTAAACATTTTGTTACAGGACGGAGGTTTACTTATTAATAACCCATGCGCATTGGCTATTCATGAAAGTAAGTGTTTATGGCCAGATGTGTCTATCCAATGTGTGATCTCACTGGGTACCGGACGCTATGAGGGGGCAGGAAAGAGTACAGCAACACACACAAGTCTGAAAGCCAAACTGACCAATGTGATCAGCAGTGCTACCGATACTGAAGGTAAACATTCCCTTATTTGGCTGATTAAATTGCCTTTTGTATGGATTTAAATGTATTTGTTAAAAGGGTCCAGGAAGTAAAAATTTGAACATAATAGTAAAAAATGCAACTCGCTATTAATATCCCTGATATATCGGAAGCGTCTTTCTACATGATACTTCCTCTTTGCAAGTCTATTAAAGTACAACACAGAAAGATATTCACAGCCTTAATGTACAAGTGCAGAGTGCTAAATCTTGATATAAATTATATATAATTCCAAAAGTGTTAAATATTATTATTGTTTGCAGCAGTCATAAAGTTAAATAATGGTGAGTGTTCTAAAGATGCTTAGAACAACCTGTATTATATTTTTTAGATTTAAGGATCCTGTAAGTTTTCTACATCTGGTTGATTGACAAGATTTCCAATGTTCTGATTTGTGTCCAGTCTGGTCATAAATCTTAAATTTGCAAAGATCCTGTAGTTGTCAATATTAACTAATATACAGTCAGGATCAAAAGTATTGGCACCCTTGTAGTTTTTTCCAATAATGCTCCAGATCATTGTTGACCATATAAATATTTTGGTATCCACATATGTATTTATTTGGTTGGCAGTGGAATGAAATACAGTAAGCATAAAAACTTGGTAAATAATAGCTTATTCAGCACAAAAGTCCGGAGATGGACCATACACAGGTGTTGGCACATTTGAGAAGTAGTTAGAAATAATTAGATTTCAGGCAGGTGATTCTCCTTCACTTTACCTTGCAATGAACATGGAGAAAAGAAAGAAATTCAGAGAATTGTATGAAGGGGTCGCATGGACAATCTCAAAGCTACAAATCAATCTCCAGAGACCAGTTTCCACCATTGTAGTGTTTTAATGAAGTTTAACCGTAACATGCTGTAGACAACCATACTGGACATGGCCACAAGAGAGAACTTGATCGAAGATTGCAGGGCAGGATTATTCAATTGTTTAGTAGTTGACTGAGGGGCTTTCTTCACTGGAGTCAAATTGACCTTCCAATACAAGGTACATTTTTTTTCAACTTGCACCATGGATAGATGAGACCAAGATGGAGCTTTTTGGGAAAGCACATGATCCCTATGTTTACAGAAAGCAAAATGAAGCTTTCAAAGAAATGAGCATCAGTCAAGCATGTGACGGGTACTGCACTGCATCTGGCACTGGGTGCCTTGAATGTGTGCATAGCATTGTGAACTCTATGGGCTAGATTTACTAAGCTGCGGGTTTGAAAAAGTGGGAATGTTGTCAATAGCAACCAATCAGATTCTAGCTTTCATTTATTTAGTACTTTCTACAAAATGACAGCTAGAATCTGATTGGTTGCTATAGTCAACATCCCAACTTTTTCAAACCCGCAGCTTAGTAAATCTAGCCCTATGAGTTCAACATTGCACTTCATGGCCTTGTTATTTAGTGTCAGAAAACTGGGTTTCTATCGATGGTCAGGGGTGTTAATAATTTTGTCAATGACATTTATTTTAATTTTTTGCTTTAAAGAATACACAATATTAAATACAGAATAAAAAACAAATATTCTGGCAGAGAAAGAATCCTGGAGAAATAGATGAAATAGTAATTCCACCTTATGTTTATAGGAAATTATGATTTATTTGAAAAATCTGGAAGGTTGTCAATATTTTTGCAACTACTGTGTGTCACTGCATTTGTTTAAATATAGATGTATATATTTTTATTTTTAATAATGCATCCAAAGTTGCAAGACTAACAAATCAGTTAATACCACTTTAACTGTCACATAACAAAAACATCTCGCATTTGAACAGTGTGAAAGCATAAGCTCTTCAATATCCATTCATAGTTTTTTCTTTGAATTGATTCCACAGTGATTGTTTCAATGGTTCTTGTTAACAATGAGAGTGATGGTGAAGCTATTTTTAATCTGCTGATGTTGTCCTGCTCTGCCAGCTCAGCATATTCACAAGTTGTGTGGATTGCAGTTCTTAGCATGGCCAATATTTAATTTGACTGAAACCTTACTCTGATACGCATTGCAGGGCTTATTCAGGACAGAACTCTTTTGCTATTGATACGTTTTATTTTCTTCCAGAAAAATGTGTGTTTTGTTTGTTTGTTTTTTAACAGTGCTTGACCTGCACAGACTGTAGCACTGAAGACAAATAAATACACACACATTCACATTGTGGTTTTATGCATGTCTTAGGTACTGTATCACATACAAAATGGGAATTGACAACTTTGCATCAGAAATCAGGGAGTATTGTGCCTCAGACACTTTTATAAATGAGTATTGTAAGGAAAACAGGCTTATTTGGGACATGTGTATTTACAAGTGATTTAACCATCCCATCACTCCACTGGGACCCTCTCCCTTTGCTCCAGATGGAACCCCTGATAAAATTAGGCCTCCACAAATGAAGACCCAATGTTCTCTGTTGTATAACCTGCTCTGCTAATTGTCAGGCTCATGTCAAAAACACAGCATAGTAACCAATGGAGCTGGAACTTTGAATCATGAATTGAAGTGGGCACAACATTATGCTCCAGTGCAACCTTCTTGCATATCGGGTCCTCAGGGCTGCCCCTTTTACCCACCCAAGGCATATAGGAAACTGATACCAGGGAAAGAACTCTCACCATTCTGTAAATGGGGATTAGTACTTTTAATGTAATTAGTCATTGAATAGATAATTTTATCCTAACTGCAATAGAAGAGTGTTAGAGGTTTAACGTGGAGGTGCAAGGTCGATTATGCTCTGGAATTATGTATATATTAAAGATGTTCTTAAAATAAGAACAAATATTAAGACTTTACTAATATAAATATATACATTAATTTATATGAAAGTTAAGAGATTTTGAGAGCTAAAAACAATGTCTAGAATTTCAAATATAACATTTGTTGCCTGAAAATTAGTTCGCTGCTCTAACAATTGACAAACTGGAAATAGTATGAATATAGAAATTGCTTTGTAATCACACAATTTTTTTATTTTTTTTAATCTTGCTTCAGAGGTTCACAAAATGCTTGATGCACTGCTACCACCAGACACCTACTTCCGTTTCAACCCAGTCATGAGTGAAGACACACCACTAGATGAAAACCGCAAGGAAAAGCTCCTCCAACTACAGTCAGATGGTCAGCATTATCTAGATCGAAATGAGGAAAAACTGAAAAAAGCCGCCAAGGTGTTGAAACAAGAAAGAACAACAATCCAGTGTGTTTGTGACTGGGTTAAATTAAAATCAGACATGTGCGATGGCCTTCCACTCTTTTCCAAGCTGTAAACCTGCATCCGTGATTATGCTGAATGCCACTAAAGGCTTTTCGCAGACAGGTGCAAATAGCACTAAGTGATGGGGTCTGTAGTATTGAACACATTACATGTGTGTTGTTTACATCTTCTCTCATAGCAAACGGTAAAGGGATCATTGAGCGTGAAGCTGCTGTAATTGCTCCTCTTCAAATTTAATCTGGAGAAAAAAGAAGGACCGAAATACTTCATTTAAAATAGGTTTTAAGTTAACATTGTATTGGAGAAAAAGAATGTATATTTTGTGGACTTTTTTATTATATTTGTATTGATCCCTTGAATTTATTCAGTGCAGCTTTATACATTATTTATTTAAAAACTGCTACTGTATTTTGTGCGTGTGCTGTAACTAAGCAGTTGTCAAGCACAGCCCATCCTTGTAAATTCCGTCCTCTCTACTTGTATAAATCAAAATTAGAGGAGAGGACCTTTGAAAATTTAACGATATCTGGAAGGTCTAATCAAAATGTTTCTTACAGAGTTGTAACCAAGCAGTAGTGGGATGTGTTTGGGCAATGAAGTGAAGACTTTTTACTTGCATGCAGTGAAGTGTCCTCTTACTGGTTTCTGCAAAATCATAACCATTGACATTTATAATATACTGTTTTCATAATTTCCCCAAATACAGGATAGAAACAAATATCTTATAGCACTAACCAAGTAAGTAGTTTGTAAAATGTAAGGAAACCCCTTTAAATATAAAACTAGACTGATACTATTTCAAAATTAAATATTTGTGGATTATTCATCCAAGTAAAATTAAACTCTTTAGTTACAGTTAACATCTAGACACAGTCATGCTCTTTATGCAAATTTTCTTGAGTATTTTCTGAGCAGATATGCTATGTTCTCATCCGTCCTTTTAAACTACCATATAAGGTCTGTTTAATTCTTAATTATATTTTAATGTTTGATAAATCCTTCTGGACCTTTTATTATCTAAAGTGCCCTATCACTCCAGAACGTTTTGAATTATGGGTGTCACTGCCATGAAGCACCAACCTATAGATCACATTAACATTAATTGAAAGACTAAATACTTTATCATTTTCCACCTACCTTTTTATATTGGATAGTTATGATTTTCCTGCACTGGGTATTCCATTGTATACTTGAAAGCTATGTTCAGCATATAAATGTATGCACACACCAGTGCATTGATTTGCTTCATTTACTTTACTTTTCAGAGATTGTATTAACTATTCTAACAACATCTCTATTTTTGATAATTTATTGGTGATTATTGAAGAAACGTTTGCATTCTTTGTTAAACATAAGATTATCAAACTTTGCATCATCCTTTTTCCAGTCAATTTTTTATTTATTTATTCACAACTGGAATTCGACTGTTTCAACAGTGGCCTCTTGATTCCAACATAAACTATTAATGATAATGCTGCATGCAAAATCTTCTGCTTCGTATTAACACTGTCACTGTTTGGCCAGTACACATTCCCATGGAGGCCTGCATTCTAAATAGTAAATCATGGCCATACATAAAATAAAATGTAAATTGATTAGCTATGAGCTTAAAGTGCAGAGCTTTATTTTGTTTTTTAAGGGGCTGATGGGGTTGAAATTCATACCATTTGTCATTATCCTTCCTGTTGAACTGAACTGACTGTAAGAAAATTGAGAAACCAATGGTTTCCCATCATTTTGATATTGTCATAGACTTGACTTCAAGTGATCCCCGACCTCGACCATGACCCTGGTACCTCCCCTAGAAGGAATTTAACACAGGTAACAGTGCTTCAGTCATCTCAGTTGTAAAATGATGCATTGCCACCTCTGGTTAAATAAATTCCCTTTCTCCCCCTTAAAAATCTGATCTGTGTTAGTATATTGGTGATACAGAACAAATCACATTATATTTCAACGTTTTGTATGTCCTGAAACTATAAATCAGAAGTCCATCAGTTACCAATACATGATGCCTTTTCAACAGTTATTTTTACTATAACCACCTGCCATTGAATATCACAACAATGTACAGGTAGCATGACTTAGGCTGGATACACACTATAGTGTTTTCAGAAGATCATCAGGCCAATCAAATAATAAACAACTGTTCGACCTGATATCTCATTAATGTGTACACTTAAACGATGACCAATTATTGTTCAAAAGCGCACTGTATCCTTTCATTTGATTTTTAAACCGGACTAAAAATCTCAACAAGGGAATGATGTTGTTCCAATTCTGCAGTCTGTATGCACTCATGACCGCAAGTGTCCATATATCTCTATGGAGTGTGCAGAATCACAATCTTTTCAGCCGATGGTCATTATCATCATCCACATATAGCGCTAGCAGATTCCTTAGTACTTTACAATTGGGAACAAACCGTAATAAAACAATACTGGGTAATGCATACAGATAGAGGTAAGAGGGCCCTGCTTGCAAGGTTACAATCTATGGGACAATGGTTTGATACACAAGGGTAAGTGCTACATCATATTGAATATTTGTCCAATTAGAATGCAAAGGTTACAAAGTATTTAGTGGGCTGTATGCTCAGTCGCACAACTATGTTGGTCAGAGGGTTGTTTGTGTTCTGTTAGTTGTGTAGAGGGTGGTAATAGGGTAACCTAGGGAGATTAAGAGGGTAGTAGAATTTTATAAGCTTGTGTGAAGAGGTGGGTTTTCAGAGAACGCTTGAAGGTTTGAAGACTAGAGGAAAATCTTGTGGTGCGAGGGAGTCCATTCCATAAAGTGGGTGCAGCCCAAAAAAAGTCCTGTAACCAAGAATGGGAGGAAGTAATGAAAGTGGAAGAGAAGTAGAGACTGACAGTGACTCAACAGCAGAAAAATGATTTGCAAGGTAAATAAATCTACTTGCTGCATGCAATATAGATTATAAGGGCTCAAGTCTGCTCTTGGGAAGACTAGTAAGGAGGGAATTACAATAGTCAATGTAGGAGAAGATGAGTGCATGGATTAAAGTTTTTGCAGTGTCTTGTGTGAGATATGTATGTATTTTAGATATATGCAGTATGATGTAAATATAGAGTTGATGTGGGGAACAGGATAGTTGCGAGTCAAGGATTACACCTAGGCAGTGAGCTAGCAGGGTGGGATTTATGATCATATTGTCAACAAAAATAGAAATGTCAGGCAGGAAGCTTCTATTGTTGGGTGGGAATATTAATTCTGTTTTTGAAAGTTTGAGTTGGAGAGAGCATCCAAGATGAAGTGGCAAAAGAACAGTCAGTAAGGCAAGGCAACACAGATGGTAAGATGTCCGGAGAGGATAGATAAATTTGTGCATCATCCACATACAGATGATACTGAAATCCAAAGGAGCTTATTATATTTCCAAGAGAAGTGATGTAGATAGAGAATAGCAGAGGACCTAGGACTGAGCCTTGTGGTACTCAAATTGATAAAAGAAGCGGAGTGGAGGTTGTTTCAGAGAAATTAACACTGAAAGAGCAATTAGATAGGTAGGATGAGAACTGGGATAGGACAGTGCCTTGAAGACCTAAGGATTGTAGCGTCTGCTGAATTTGACTCTGTTGACCACTCTCTCCTCATACAGAGAGATCCAGAAACATTAAAAGAGAGTAGTCCCGTTTAGTTTTAGCTGTGATAAATCATTGACAACCTTGGTGTGCGCAGTCTTTGTGGAGTGTTGAGAGTGAAAGTCTGAACACGATCCAATAGGTTGTTTGCAGAAAGGAAACGTGTGAGGCGAGTGTAGGCAATTCTCTCAAAGTTTTGAAAGGCATGGGAGCTGAGAGATGGGGCAGAAATTTGAAAATGTTTGGGTCAGAATTTTGTTTTTTCAAAATAGGAGTAATCACTGCATGCTTGAATGATGGTAAGATACCAGTAGAGAGAGAGAGAGAGAGATTACAAATTTTAGTTAGAGGTGGAATATGCACATGGACCTACCATTTTGTGAGGGTATGGGATCAAGAGGATAGGAAGATAAGAGAGAAGAAACTTCTTTATTTGTGGGCTCAAATGAAGAGAGGGTGTCAGAAGATGCTGGAAAGGAATTGAGCTGATTGCTAGTCGAGGGAGATGATACCATTTCAAGTCTGATCTCATCAATCTTGTCCTTGAAATAGGAAACAAGATCCTGGGCACTGATGGTAATTGGAGTCGTTGGGGTGGGAGGATTGAGAAGATTTAAATGTGTTAAAAAGACATTTGGGGTTAGAATCCTGAGCATTAATGAGAGATTGGAAGTATGCTTGTTTAGCAGTGTGCAGAGCATTTTGATAGAAGTGGTAGATTGCAGTATATGCTCTGAAATCATTAGAGGTACAAGATTTATGCCAGTGACTTTCATCTTTACAAGAGGTTTTTTTCTAGATTTCGTGTTCCTTTAGTGTGCCACGGTTGACAACGAAGTCTACGCAGAGTATGAAGAGTGGAGCCACTTGTTCAAGGGCAGTTGCTAAGGTATGAGGAACTGCCATATCGGGGGAGGAGATTGTAGAAATTGGGGAGAGGTGGTGTTGGAGAGAGGTGGAAAACTCTTGAAAATAAATAGAGTTCATATTCCTATTGGTATGAGGAGGCTTGGAAGAGTTTTACCGCAGGGTGGTTAAAGAACTGGGAGTGAGCGAGTAACTGATTAGGTGATGATCCGGGATGGGAAAAGGAGTGTTAAGAAATTAGAAACTGAGCATAGTCTAGAGAAAACAAGATCAAGACAGTGGCCATCCTGATGAGTAGCTGATTCAATCCACCGGGAGAGGTCAAGTGAGGAGGTTAAATAGAGTAGTTTTGAAGCCTCATTTGAATGTGGATTAGAAATAGGGATGTTTAAATGACCCATGATGATGGTGGGGATGTCAGAAGATAAGTGAGGGAGCCATGCAGAGACATGTTCAAGAAATTGTTGGTGTGGTGCAGGGGGGGGGATACATCAGTGACAGACGAAGAGCACAGATCTGAAGGTAAATTGTGTAAAATGTGTTTAGTGTGTACACGTGAATCTGCATGCTGATGGGGACTTTTTTTCTTTTTTTTTTTTAATCGTTGGTAACATCGTTAAGGATAATGGGAGAAACTTTGCAAGGCATGATCGGATAAGGCTGGGTACACACTATGCAGAGTGTAACTGACTACTGACACTGCTGTAAGTGTAGTTGAGAAAGACATCTATTATTTCAACACAAATATTTACTAACCAGTGCTTATTTTAAAGATCCATTTACTTGTTTGTATATCTTATCTAAATCTGACAATAGAAGTCACGCTTCTTACTTCCCACATTATCTTTGTATCTGAAAAGTACAAAAAAGTTTTCAGTTATAGATGAATATTTAGAATTTTTATCTAAAACAAATTTGGTGACAAAACACTTTTAAATCACTTTCCCGGAAAACATATTTGCAACCAACCCTAATTTATAGACATGTTAGTATGTAAATACATAAGTGGAAAGTGTTTTGCTCTTACAAATACTGTGGTTTGACAAGATAAATATTAAGCTTATTCTTACATCATGTTAGATATAAAACAAGAACAATATCCCTTGAGAAGTTTATAACTTGTAAATGCCTAAAAAAATCAATATAAAAGATCCACTTAAAGCTCGCAATTCAATGCATCAAGAGCAGAGACTAGTAAATAAAGTGTATAATGTAAGAGGGATGCCAACAAAAGATACTCAGTCTGCATGAAACAAAAATAGCCTACTTGTTAATGGATTCTTTGAATTTGTAAATACCACTTTTGTGAACAATAATACCTGAGGGAGTTACGAAAAAGTGGGACAAACAACAATTTGAAAAAGACTGTGGTGTATTAGTTTGAACTTTGGCATTCACTACATAGACTGATTTCTTAGTATTGTTCACCTACTAGGATAAATGATAGATCATCTACTTCCCAAGGGCTTGTACACACATTGAGGGGTATATTTACTCAACTGCTGGATTGAAAAAGTGGAGATGTTGCCTATAGCAACAAATCAGATTCTAGCTGTCATTTTGCAGATTACATTAAATAAATAACTACAATCTGATTGGTTGCTATAGGCAACATCTTCACTTTTTCAAACCCACAGTTTAGTAAATATACCGCCTGAGTGTTGAATGGGAACTAGACCCAATTATGCAATTTTCACAATAATCTCTTCCAGACAACTACTAAAACCAGGGAACCCTCATGTTCATGACCCCAGGGAGTATTTACTCCTGCAAGCTTTGAAAATTTGGAAGCAGTTTAAAAGTAAATCCAGGGCATTTGTTTTCAATAAAGCCAATTGGATACGCTACCATAGCCATCCAGTCCTCTACATTAACAACCTTTCAGTGCTCTGAGTTTGCTTTCAAACTTCTCCTGTCAGTGTTGCAGAGAAGTGTTTGTTACAGCTCCATTGGTGATATCACTCGAACTGCTTTGAACTCAAACAAATGACCTCCACTCTTCCACTAGTTGAGGAAAGGTAGTTATTGTTAATATCTCATGGTAAGGTTAAGTTCCACTTTAACATAAAACATAGTTTTACTGAGCTAAATACTATACTGTATCTCTACATTATCTGAACGGTTTAAAGTAAATGTGTCCAGCTTGCTTTCTGCCTCATCGGCTACTGTTACTATGAAGCAAGGCGCAAAGTTTCTTGCATTGCTCTGGAATGGACAGGGACAAAGGGAGCTGTGCCGAAGTCCTGAGTGATTGGCTTGCAGTTCTCTAAGTGACGGAATATTCTACAGTGTTTGATTGTTGCTCCTAATTGGTCACCATGGTCACATCTCCCTACCCAGTGGGGCACAGCCCCTGAGTTTTGGCCAGGGCTGTGAGAAGAGCACCATAATCCTGGGAAAATGCATGAATGAAGTATCTCCAGTCAGGGAAATGCTTAGTGTGGTGATTTTTTTTATTTACAGTATAATTCTATTTGCAGTATAAGACTATTTATAGTAGCTATGACCTAAGGTCTATCCTAAAGTCAAATCTACAGCATCAATATCTATTCTGTCCCAAATCAGTACCCAACATTGCAATAAAGTAAGCACTTGAATTAAACACACTGTCTTCAGGGGCTGCCTGAAGAAAATCAGGGTGGCCTTCTAGTCAAATATTTTGCTTTGGCCCAATATGCAGATGATTTCCAGAGAAGTCATATAGTGAGCCGATTATTGTTACACCTTTGCTTGTTGGTTCAACTGTCTGTATGAGAAGAGAGTGGTCAACGGTGTCAAATATGAACAAACGCTGCAATCCCTAGGTTTTCAAGACACTGTTCTATCCTGGTTCTCATCCTACCTTTATAATCGCTCTTTCACGGTTAATTTCTCTGGGGCTGCCTCTGCTCGGCTTCCTTTATCAGTTGGAGTACCACAAGGCTCAGTGCTAGGTCCTCTGCTGTTCTCTATCTATACCGCTTTTCTTGGAAATCTAATAAGTTCCTTTTGGATTTCAGTATCCTCTCTATGCGGATGATACCCAGATGTATCTATTCTCTCATGATCTCTCAATATCTGTGTTGTCCCGTGTAACTGACTGTCTTTCTGCCATTTCATCTTTGATGTCTTATCGCCAACTCAAACTTAATCTTTTTAAAACAGAGTTAATAGTATTCCTACCCACCAACGAGCTGTTATGCACGTTTTGTCGCTATCCAATAACGATTGTCGAATCTCGATTTTGTGTTTCCAACGCACAAATATTTATTCTCAAAAAAGTAGAATAAAGCGAAATAATAATAAGTACAGCCGTTACTTAACGCAGGCGCTCTGGATCCATTGAACAGTCATTCAGGTCTGAAGTCTGTGGACAAGATGCTTGAACACTAGATGAAAATCTCCTGCTTATATGCAAACAGAAACACAGTAAAACAATGCAGATGGTGTGGCTTGCTTCTATTGGTCCAGGCTTCAGGAAGGTCCAGGGGGTTGTAGATCATAGGCTAGTTCAAACTAAAGAATCCAAAGGTGGGGGTCATCTCTCCAGGGGATGTACTCCGACTTTCCCTCCAAGAATCCAGTCTCAACTAGTCTATTAGCATTTTATAGTCAGCATCATATTAAAGGTTTATTCCCTAACACCAATAACTAGAGTATGCAATGTGCGATCTCTTCTCCGAATGAACTGGACAGCTGCTGATGATTAGGGGATTAAAATGATATCAGACATGACATGTTTCCTTTAACCTGAATCATAGGTTTTACTAATATGCATATAACTTATAATATTAAACATGAATACTACTATCTTTCGACATAAATGACTGTGTTGCAACTACAATTAATGTGTACTATTTACAAATGTATATGTTTGTGCGAATGTGTGTAAAAGTGTAGAAACTGTTTATTGCCACGTGTTGCGGCTGGACACGCCCTTCCACGCTGTAGCGTGCTCTACGCATATTTTCAGACAAAGACAACCAAGTTTGCTCAATATTAATTGAAATGACTTTATCCAATTTGCTGACTTCAACAGAGCGTACCTGACCTTTCTATTTCTGTTGTTAACATGACCATAAATCCCACCCCACAAGCTTGCTGCCTAGGTGTAATCCTCGACTTGCGCCTATCCTTTGTTCCCCACATTGACTCTTTATCTAAATCAAGTTGCATACATCTAAAAAACATTTTCAGAATTCGCACATATCTCACACAAGACACTGCAAAATCCTTAATTCATGCACTTATCTCCCGCATTGACTATTGCAATTACCTCCTTACTGGTCTTCCCCAAAACAGACTAGAACCCCTAAAATCTATTTTGCACACAGCTGCAAAATTGATTTTCCTTGCAAATCGTTATTCCCCTGCTGAATCACTCTGTATGTCTCTATACTGGTTGCCTGTTTTCTACAGAATCCAATCTAAAATACTTTTACTAACCTACAAGGCCATCAACAAAGCTGCACCAACATACATCTCCTCTCTTGTCTCAAAATATCTCCCAACTCAGCAACTCCATTCTGCGTCTTTCATCCACCCTCATTAAATCCTCCCATTCCCGGTTACAGGACTGTTTTTGGGCTGCACCCACTCTATGTAATTCTCTCCCTCGCATAAGAAGACTCTCCTCTGGTCTACAAACTTTCAAGCATTCTCTGAAAACCCACCTCTTCAGATAAGCTTATAATATTCCTCAACCACCCTCTTAACCTCACTACATTACCCTATTACCATCTGTTACACAATTTCACACAAGACAACTACCCCCTGACCAACATTGTTGTGTGACAGGATCATTTAGCTTATGAGTCACTTTTACCTTTACAGTCAGGCTGAGCCGAAATGCAAATTGTAGCCTCAACCTCATGTGTCAATCTCCCATTGTCCCATAGATTGTAAGCTTGCGAGCAGGGTCTTCCGACCTTTGTCTGTTTTACCCAGTTTGTTTATTAGTTTAGTGTGTTTGTCCCCAATTGTAAAGCGCTACGGAATATGTTGGTGCTATATAAATAAATGATGATATGTACTACAGATGCAGGCCTTGCCCATTTACTGCTGTTAGTTTGGAAAAAATCTACATGATTAATGCATCCAAATTAGATAAGCTATAGCACATGTAGTAATGATCACCTTATTTTACATTTTGTCTAGTCTGTATATAGATTCTCATTATGTTAGCAGGTTGTTTTTTTTTTTTTATTATCTAAGTCTGCTGCGCACAGTAATCAACCCAAGTATTTCTTTTACTCAGGTGATAGGTATTTTGATGGCTATAGTTTGAGAAAGAAAAGATAAAGAAAGGAGTTACTGCAAAAATGTGCTTGAGATATAGGTTGTATTTCTGGGTTTGCTAATGTGAGCTGACAGTTGAAATGTCTGTACCTGCTGGTGCATTGCTGAGAGTGTTATTAACATATTTGATGTATGACAGGTCACTATGTTTTTCCCAAGGCTTTGTCCCTCCTGCATAATAAAGAGTGCATAAAAACAACAAATAATATTAAAATTAGAATTCATATTAAAGTGTGATCAATGTGAAGAAATTTAAAACGTAGAAAGAGACCGGAAAAAATGGAGATTATCAGAAAAAGCTGGCCTTCATCAACTGCATTTTTGCATGTCAAAAACAAGACAAGACTGCTTTTGCACTCTTGCATTGAGTTTTAAAGCCCACCCCATCCTTCTCCAGATTGTGTTTGACACCAAAATTATACTTTAGTGACCTTGGAAATTTCAACTTTTCAGATCTGTATCAGCATAATAATAATAACAGCAGCACAATGCTGTCAACAAGCCTTTAAGCAGTGGGCACCCAATTATTACTATAAAATAAATGGATGTATAATTTATATATTAAGTGCTTTGTATATGTTGGGATGTGTCAAAGTGTGGTTTATGTGATTTTTAAAAATTGCTGTAAATTGGATGCAGCTCTCAAACACAAACCGCATTATTAAAATGCATAAAATTGCATCCAATGTTTGGTGGCTTTAAAAGACGCAAACCGCATGTGGTTTAGAACGTGCATTTTATAGCAAATGGCTGATTTGCAACTCTGCATCTTTCTGTGCAGTATTGTGTCCTGCCTGTTTGACATTGCAGTTTTGAAAAAACTGCCTTTTATAAATTACACAGTTTTAAAACGGGCCATACACTTATCTACTAAGGATGAGTTCTCCATATTGTTACGACTGAAAAAACTACATACAATGCACAAGACAGGTGGCAGTGAGGTGCTGTTTATGCGTATTGAGTAATAGCTGTTCATACATACCTAAAGGAAGAGGAACTGGCATTCACCTATATGAACAATAGGCCACAGGAAAATAAACATAAGTTATAATGTGGATTAGGAAAAGATTACAAAAAAAGATAGTTTGTTTAAAGACAACAGGAACACTTGGCAAATGCAATATCTATTTTAAAATATAATTAACTTATATAAATATAATTTAGTTAAAAGTAATACTCACAAAAATATATATCTACATGTTTACACTAGCAAATAACGAATGTGTTATTTCTGTATAGCAATGTTTACATAAGATTGCTGACAGGAATTTTAATTTATAACTAAAGTGCAATATAAATGCTGTTCTGTGCCCTTAAGTGCATATTTCTGCACAAATTCACCCATTTTTAGGTGGAGCACCTATAAATGTAGAAAAGCACAGTGTCTATAAACATGGTTAAGGTAATCTTACTTACCTGAGGGTGATTCTTGCACTAGCTTGTCCTTAGGTCAACTGGTCTCTCTTACGGTGATGTGTATATCCAGACCTGCAGCCCTAAACACTTTACAACAAGTGGTGAGTAGTAAATGATATGATTCCTTCCACCATGGCGCTAAAGACTACCGCTGGTGTATCTTGATGTGGACCCAGTGTCTAGGCTGCACTGCTAATATGGCTCCTATGGTAAGGCAGCTATGACCTGTAAATGATGGGGCTTAACGCATTTGATTAGAACTTTGCAATAGGTGAAGAAGACAGTCTTCCCATTAAGACATGATGAGGGCTTAGTCCATTTCTTCCATAGGTATAGGCCTTATACTCATGAGGACAATAAGTGTGCCTAGCTATTACAATCCAGTTGCTGCGCAATTTTTTCAAAACGCCGTTTTGTCTCTATGTAATGTGATGCCTGTGGACTTTGTAAAACTTTGCAAATTTCTTTTGTAATATGACCAGTAAAGCCTCTCACTATTCATAGTGAGTGAAATATTAAACTGAGTAATGAAGTGTTTTAGCAATTCTTTAATAAATGTAATTGGATCTGCCTTAGTAAATTGACACTCTTCCACCCATAATCAGTGTATACATACAATTGTCAGCATATTTTCAAAACTACACCATTTCCTAGTTATTGTGCTATGGATGTAAAATGTGTAACAAACCAATTCTGGGTTACTGCTGAAATCATCCCTCATTTATTCACGTTTTGGATATATGATCAGCCCTACCAGCTGAGAGTGCCACAATTGATCAGAATGTACTGGACATTCTGCAGGTAGATTTTTCTAGTTTTGGAGCTTGATCCTCTAAATTCTGGAGGGTAACCACACGCGACTGATCAGTTTAAAGTAGAGATGGGCGGGTCCTGTTCCCCGAGAACCGAACCCACCCGAACTTTGGGTATCCGAGTACCGAGCCGAGTAGCTCGGTACTTTCCCGCCCGCTCCGAATCCAAATCGAGGCCGAACGTCATTGTGACGTCGTCGGATCTTGGGGCTCGGTTCTCTCGATACTTGAAGATTATAAATACACGCCTCCACAGCAATCCATCGCCATTTGACAGAGGAAGAGAGCAGGGTGTAGTCACAGGCTGATTAGAGCAGGGACAGAAAATACAATATTCTGTCAAAATTACTATCTGTCAGCAGTATCTACCAAATAATTTGTAGCACTCCCCAGTGCTTTTGGGGTCCCCCCCATAATTGTGCATAAATATTTCTGGCTGTCAAAATTACTATCTGTCAGCAGTATCTACCAAATAATTTGTAGCACTCCCCAGTGCTTTTGGGGTGTCCCCCATAATTGTGCATAAATATTTCTGGCTGTCAAAATTACTATCTGTCAGCAGTATCTTACCAAATAATTTTTAGCACTACAAGTGCTTTGGGCTGAAAATGGATTCAAAGCAGTCCACATATAAGCAGCATGAGCAACCAGGTTCTGTCATCATTCCTGATGTTAGTGTTCCCAGTACGTCATCTGGGCAAGGCGATGTCAAACTACACAGTGTTTTGAAATCAGTCCAAAAAAAAAAAAAAATTTACTGTATTGAAGCGAAAAAGAAGTGTTACTGAGCAAAAGTTAAGTGCCAATAAAAAAAAAATTGCCAACATGCCATTCTACACACGCAGTGGCAAAAAGAGAATGAGGCCTTCACCTTTGGCTATAAGTGGCAGATCCCAAAAAGTTACCAAGCCTACAATTGGTGCACAACTACTGTTACGCGTCAAAGCCGAGCTGCAAGATAACAGGAAGGCATTAGAGGATAATGTTTGCTCTGTTTCACAAATGACACCAATCCCTGGGGAGAGTCCATCCAACAGTGGGATGTCTAATCGTGAGCATTCTGTTTAGTGTACCCATAATGAAGGACCATTTCAGCAGTTCTGCTGATGTGTACCTGAACAGCCCGAGTGTAGCCGGTGATAAAATTGAGGATGCCAATTTGGAAATAGAAGAGGATGAGGGGGAGATTTGTGGAGGTGACGAGGGTGCTAATGAGGATGTCGATGATTATGATGCAGACAGATACCAAATTTCTCAATTTCTATTTATATTCTAGATTATATAACGGCTGAATAGTTTTCTATTTTACTCCTAGTGGAGAGGGGATCTGATGCAGACAGATACCAAACTGCCTTTGTCCATTTCTTTGTATATTCGAATTTCTAGTTCTACAGTCTATGCAGGCTGCTTTTTTTTCTATTTTACTACAAGTTGATGGGGAAGGGGGGTGTCTGATGCAGACAGATACCAAACTGCCTTTGTCCTTTTCTTTGTATATTCGAATTTCTAGTTCCACAGTCTGTGCAGGCTGCTTTTTTTTTATATTCAACTAAAAGTGGAGGGTGGGGGGGGGGCATAGATAGCCACCAAACTACCATAGTCCATTTAATTTTACTTTTTCGTTCCACAGTCTGTGCAGGCTGCTTTTTTAATATTTAACTACAAGTGGAGGGTGTAATATACACCCAAAGATGATGGCTACATTGCCAATAATCAAAGATGGAGGAGGTAGACAACCAGGTTTGTCTGTATAATTTACAGACAAGTGTTCGAATTAAGGACGGCCTACCAGGGATTAAACTGTTTTTTTCATAATTTATTAGCTTTAGAATTACCTCCCTTATCTAAGAAACTGGTGGAGCACTAAATTAGGTTATTTTAGACCAAAAAAAATGGTATTTTTTTCAAAAATAGCAAAACAAAACCAAAACACGCAAGAGCGGTTTTGCAAAACCAAAACACGGAGGTAATCCAGATCCAAAACCGAATACAAAACCAAAACACGGGGGTCAGTGACCATCTCTAGTTTAAAGTGAAAGTAACATATGTATAACCTGAGGTGAGGAAAGAGCCGCTATCTTTGCTGCTGTTCTCCTAGTAACTGTTATGGCTAACGGTCTTATTATAAACCTGTAGAACCAGGTAGAGAGGTCTTCACCTATAGCAGTTGCCTTTCCCATAGAGTTAGTTATGCTCACGGGTACTTGGATGCCCCCAGGTCTTATACTGTACAGGTGTATGAACGTAGCGCAGAGTAGTGGGGTGTAGAGCTAAGCGTGGTCAGGAAACAAGCCGAGGTCTAGGTCCGAAGCAGACAACGTGGTCAGAGTCAGGCTAGATGTCAGGGCTGGCAGCAATCAAGGAGAATCCAGGAACGAAGCAAAGGTCAGGGCAACAGGCAAGAATCTAAAATCCAATAAACGAAGCCAAGGGTCATACACAGAAAATCCAAACAGTAACACAGGTTCAAGCACAGGAGCAGCCTAACACAGAGAAACTGAAACTATAACAGGCAGGGAGGCTAAGCTCTCCCTGCCTTATATACAGACACTGGGCAATGGTAGCAGGGGACACCCAGCAGTGAAATCGGCCACAGGCGCTGCTTAATGAATATACATACAATTGCGCACGCTCCCGGCTGCACCTAATGCCAGGACGCGGCGCTAGCTAATACAGCGTCCCGACCGTTGCCTTGGCAACGGCCGGGACGAGAACAGGAAGTGACATCCTGGTCGTCATGGAGACTGCTGGGACGCAGGTGTGGGGAGAGTCGTGGCAGCCGAGCACCAACGTGGCTTCTAACAGTAACATCATATGGTTTGGTTTATTTATAGCAAAGTAGGTAATGTATTAAGCAATAGTACAAATTATGGTCCTTCTAATTTGTGTGCCCCCTGAACTGAGGCATCCTCTTGTTTACTTAATTGTCCATAACCATGTGTTAGGCCAAAAAGTTATAGAGAATCAGTAAAAATATTAACAGATTTTTTTCCCACATGCATGACTAAGTGCAATTAGTTCAGCAATCTAAGCTGAGTAAAGAGAGGGCAAAGCATTACATTCAATGATTTCATGCTGAGAGCCTACAGCATATTCTCCCCTATCAAGGCCTCGTGTATATGTGTTGTCTTTCCCCTTGAGTGGTACAATGCCTAGTTTCGCACTTTCCTACGGTTATCCAAATACTAGATTGTTATGGTAAATAATTATTCAGGATGGCTGAGGTGGGAAATGTACAGAGCCTCCAGTTGCACGCTCAGCTTAACTGCATTTAAAACAAAGCCTGGGACTAGTGTGATACCCTGCATATGGGAAAATTCTCTAACTATAGGGCATGTAATGGGAGTAGGTGATGCCACCACTTGAACCAAGTGCACACGCATTCGATTTATCAATATGTGCTGTACATTTACAACACATTCTTAGCACATTGAATGCCTCCCTTGCAAATAGTGCATTAGGGCAGAAGTTCCCAGACATGATCCTGTTCTGCCCGATTGTTCTTTGCACTTACAGACTTTGCAGGTAGTGGTTCCACCAGCTGGGAGGTGGAAATATTCCTACACAAAGTAGCTGACTGTTTACCTTGGCTACTGCCCCTGTGGCAAAGGGCTGGATGCTGAGGGTTGGGGACATAAGTGAAAAGCACAGCCTGAGAACCACTGGTATTCATCTGGATAGGGATGCATGCTTATGATGAACAATTTCTATTTGGGAACCACCTGAGTGCAGACTAGAGACTGTGAGAACTGAATCGCTGTCACTACTTCCATTGCTTATAGCACTCCCAACAGGTGCTCCACTACTTTTGGATGTTAGCGCTTGTATGAGGCTTGAATCCAGAAGTCAACGCAAGGCTCATGAGAGATGGCACAAACTGTGGCAGCAGTTACATTTCAGCTGTCCATACAAAAAGCTGATCCCCTCTTCTCTCTGACCTGCAACAGTCTCTGGCAAATCCTCACTCACTGATACGTACCATTAAGACAGTACTGCGTCCATTATTATTATCTTTTATTTATAAAGCCCTGTACAAGGAGAAGATCATGACACAAACAAAATAAAAAGACATTAAAAAAAGGTAAGTATGGCCCTGCCCCAATGGTATTATAATCTAAGAGGTGTTTAGAACACTTCATGCATGAGGTACTGGAATAACAACTGTGGCTGCTATAAAGGAGCAGTCAATGGGGAAAGGCATTTCTATGCATCTGTTGGTGGTGCACACTGTTGGAATGAGAAAAGACAGTGGAGGAGATGTGAAACATGAACCAGTCACTATAGGAAGCTTAAATCAGCCTTTACTAATTATCCCAACTGAACCTCATTCTTCTCCAGGCTTTTTTGCTTTTGTGCCACAAGGTACTATTGTAGTTAGTTATCTGCCAGTTCGGAGTAGCTGTGTGTTTGGTGCTTTTGGCCAATATCATAGGCGCTGCTCGGTTCCTCACCAAAGAAGGAACTGCAATGGTAACAATTACTGCAATGAGTTGGTATCCACTAGATTTTTTAAATAACTTTGTCCTTGGTGTAATGACACTCCATCACAGGGCAGACATATCATTGGGAGCTGAGGTTTTGAAAGAGGCAATATCCCCCCTCCCCCACCCCCAACAAGTCAAGATGTGCCCACATTTCTCCTATTAAATCTGGAAGCCTGGAAGGAGACTCAACTGGCACCCTGGAGGGGTCATCTCACCTGCTGGCCCTGGTGCTGCTGCAAGATACTCACATATACTCTCATTTTCTAACCTAAAGTAAACAAAACTTTTATTTTAATAAAAGTGTGTCCTGTAAAAACATATTTTTTTTAAAAAAAAAGTGTGAAAGTGAATGTACTGGAGTCCTCTTTTGTGTCCCTTTTTTGTCTGTTGGCTACTGTCAGACCACTTCAGTCATCCTCAGGAAATGAATTTAAAATGGCAACTGGAAGTCAAACTTGTTATATGTACATCTGACACTATCATAACAAACAGATGTGATGAATGTCTAACAAGCTTGACAAACATAGAACAGTCTCTAACAGGTTTGAAACTGCTCAAATAGGCCCAAACCTTGGGAGAATATTTCAAACCTGCAAAAGCTAAAACATTTCCCTTATTTTCTTGAACTTTTGCGAACCATTTTATTGTACAAGAACAGAACACCTGAAAAAACAGTAACAGCTAGTTTCTTATTAAGGAAAAAATAGGGACTCTATGTACCCTTCAGAGTGCAAGCAAAAAGGTATCCAGATGAATACAAATAGAGTAGAAAGAACAACATAGCTCTAGTATAGAAAAAATAGATGTTGAAGGAATATAGGAAAAATTGTTAGACACAGCAGGAAAAGTAGATAATTCACCGCTCTAAATCAGTGATGGGCAACCTTAAAGTGCCACATGGGCAGCCCTCTAATCTTTAAAAGGTTTGCACATTACCCCTAATTTCAGCAATAATTAAGAGACACAAATTTGTGATAACAGACCAAGAGCCATATTTATGTAAGATAAGCAAGTGTTCTGCCCTAATTATGCAGCCTGAGAAGGAACTTCATGAATGCCTTTGGGAGGTGGTCATGGGGGAGGTACTGGATCCACAAGTCAGCGATAAAGTAGCCAAGAGTTCCACATGCACTCATATTAAGGAAAACTCGCATAAACTTTTGTTTCATTGGTACTTGGTCACAGCTTGGCTTCATTACATCTATCCGACCTCCACTAACGGGACTGCAGTGCTGAGGGCACCCTGCCTCATATTTAGTGCGATTGTCCCAGGATCCGGGAGTTCTGGTGTGAAGTCTGCAAATTGGATCATGTTATCAAGCAAGGGCGGCCCCCATCCATTTTTACTACCTCCTTCAACAGCCCATCCCAGATACACCAAAGCACATGCAGAAAATTAACAGGCCACATCCTCACAGCAGCTAAATGCCTTATGGTTCTTAAATGAAAAATGCAGATCCCCATTGTGATCCTTGCCCTTAATAACAAAGTCTGGCAGATCTATAAGTTTGAACATCTCCCTATCGTAATACATGACTGACCGAACCAATTTCTCAATGTCTGGAATTTCTTTTCTCCTTGGAGCTCTTTTAAAATATTTAACATAGACATGCTAACCTCCTCTATAGCAGTAATAATGATTTTATGACTTCTCAATATGATGATTTATAATAATAATAATAATAATAATAATGATGTCTTGTAACTTTATCTTGTGGTTTGAGTGTAGCCCATCGTCCCTCCTCATCCCCAGTTTTCTTTTCTGTACCCATTTTATTTTTTGGTATTCTTTGTTTGAAATTTGAACAAAAATATATTAACAAAGAAAAAAGGATATAAGCAAGTTATAAACAAATCTGGCAATTTTTCTGGGTAATCAGATTTCCCACCAGCTTTTGAAGGTTATATATAAGGCTATAACAGGCACATCACAATTCTGCTTGGAGGTTTCCATCCATCAACCTGTTGTGCTTGTTGTTTTATTATGCCCTGTGCTAGGAAATGTCTGTGCACGTGTGTAAATGGAACCAAAATGGACAAAACCTTTGCACTACACTGGTGCATAGCATGACCTGCTTAAAAAAATATCTTGTTTTAATGAAGTAAACAGGAATCACACAGAGGAATGAGCTGTGTAAGCATGGTTCAGACTGCATATCCCTCCTCCTCTAATCTGCATTGTGTGGTTGTCATGTAATACGGAATTCAGCTGCTACAAGCAAAGAATTGGATCAAGTTCAGCCTTATTCTCTGGCCCACGAGCTTCACCTTCACCATTATTAAATAAGAGTTGGGGCCACAGATGAAACTCAGTGTGGCATATGGCAGAGAATACAGAACAGAGGATAACAGAAATAGGCGCTAATGAATATCCAGAAGCTGCCAAAGATATACACGAAAGTCCACTTACTTTCAAATAATGGCTGTTATAGATGCAATAGTATATCTCACAGCGCTAACCGGATGATCACACACAAATTCGTCAGATAATCATGGAAAACTGTAACGAATAATTAGATACATAGCACAGTACTGTCTTAAAAGTATAAGTGACTATAGTGTCCCAGGGGTGATCCCTTGTAAAGTGTGCAGCGGATATTGGGCCAATCTAAGTAGAACCACGTGAGGGAATCACCGCAGGGTATCTGCTTACAAGAGGAATTCTTTCACACTGCATTCAATAAATCTCTGATGTTGAAAAGGGAGTCCTTCTATGGAACTTGACTCCAGCGATGAATATATAAAGCCAAAAACAGAATGACATAGTGTAATTCCATTTATTGTTGGCAAATATAAAACATTAAAACATTAAATAGAAGTGGTGTACTTCTGTCAGCGTACCATAAGTCTGAGATAACATGCACAAAAAGACAAGAGGATGAAGTTACCGGATCCGGTTATTCTCTCCACTGTGCGTTTCAAGCCTCACCGGGCTCTTTATCAAGGACCTTGATAAAGAGCCCGGTGAGGCTTGAAACACGTTGGATGATTTTAAGGGCATAACTACCATCGGCTGAGAATCGCTACACTGCACAGTGGAGAGAATAACCGGATCCGGTAACTTCATCCTCTTGTCTTTTTGTGCATGGATGGGGCATACAACAGAAAGGAGCTGCGGGCCTTAGGTGAAGACTTGGTGGACTTCAAGCAACTTTATGGCCTCCTGTTGCTCATCACTGCATTCAATCTTGGACAAGGTGGGAAGTTATTTTCTCAAATTTCCAAGTAGGAGCAAAGACTTTTATTTAGACATTGTCTTAATAAACCCTGCATTACTGGATGTATCTATTCCTCAGCCTGAGCTTACACTGGATATTGAGATACTTTAATAATAGCATTTTAATAGAAGATTCTGTGATAAGAATTTGTCTGACTTTATTGGCATGTCAGGACCACAAGCATTGCGGTATAGTTTTCATAATTACCTGCTGTTAAATTTAGCATAGGATGTGCTGGAGAATTAACTAGAGGGTCTAACACCAGGGGGTAAATGTATCAAGGTCCGATTGTTTCAGCAATTTAAAATAGCGGCAAATCGAGGGTGATAACTCGCAATTTTAGTCCCCAAGTCAATGATGTATTAAGCTATGATTTTTACTCTGATCTTCAAAACCACTGTTCATCTCTGGCGATTTGCTGCAATGTCAAACACTCCCATATTTGTCTCCCAAATGTGTGTCCTAGCTGCGAGATTAGTAAACACATCACTATTACATTGGTCTATCTATACAGCCGGAGGCAGCTGGCAAAAGTTTAAAAATAGATAAATGTTCAAAAAAAAAAAGTGTGGTGTCCCCATTAACACTAGTTGAGCCAGCCTACTGCTTGTTATGTGAAAATTGGGGGAAAATATGTAGGATCCCCCCGATTTTCGCTGAAAAGAACGTGCGGATCCCCCTCTAGGAATGACCAACCCATTGCTGAATGCACTAGGGCAGTGATGGCTAACCTGTGACACCCCAGGTGTTGTGAAACTACAAGCCCCAGCATGCTTTGCCAGTAGATAACTAGCTGATAGCTGGCAAAGCATGCTGGGGCTTGTAGTTTCACAACACCTGGAGTGTCACAGGTTAGCCATCACTGCACACTAGGGCTCTTGCTACTCATGTGGGCTGAGGGTAGTAGGGTAATATCACCGATAATAAAGTAAAAAAAAAACAAACGGACGCCAATTTGTTTTGTGGAATTACAGGGTGCCATAAACAGTCTGGGCATGCTGATGCTTGTATAACTACAAGCACCAGCATACCCATGGCAGCCAGGTCATGCTGGCACTTGGAGAACTACAAGTGCCAGCATGGCCTGACATCCATGGCTGGCTGAGACCTGTAGTTCCACAAAACTAAATGTTTACAAAACCACAACACCCTGTTTAAAACCACAACATTTTAATAAAATAATAAAAACCCCAATAAATTCACTAAACATCCTCATTCATACCACATACATTTATTAAAAATAATAAAACCCCAATATACTTACCAATCTGAATTCTTCATCTGTTGTCAGCAGCTTTTAATCCAAAGCATGACCTGGCTGCCATGAGTATGCTGGTGCTTGTAGTTATACAAGCATCAGCATGCCCAGGCTGTTTATGGCACCGTGGCATGGCTGGGACTTGTAGTTCCACAAAACACAATGGCGTCCATTTGTTTTTTTACTTTATTATTGACGATATTACCCTACTACCCACATCCCATGGGGGTAGGAAGAGCCCTAGTGCTTTTAGTACTGGGCTGGTTATTCCTAGAGGGGGGCCCACTCCCTAGGGAATCCAGCCCAGCGCTGAACAGCCTGGGGTTGGTATGTCATTATGGCAGGGGGACCTCTGCCGTGTGTCCCCCATGATAATGTATTTTACACAAAATGTAGTGTACCTTTAAGAATGCTTCACATTTGAATATACTCAGGGATATATTCTAGAATTTGTAAGAAGTTTTGCAGAGAATTTTTGAAGCAGAAGTAAAAATGGCATCTGCAGAAGTAGCTGATTATAAATAACATACTACCTTAAGGCTTCTTGGAAAATTGCACCATAAAGCTAGAACAAGTACAACCGCAGGCTTGTCAGGAAACTGATCTTGTGATTCATCAACTGTTTTTGCACACCAACAAGTTCCTTAAAAGTACTATAAATGTATAACCTGGTATGCATTAAATCAGAGCAGAGTCTATGCAGAAATACAGAAGAGACGGTGTTGTGTATATTCTGTTCTCCGATCGATCATAATGCATGCATGCAGGAAGATTTCCTTTGATTGTGTATAAGCTCGGCATCAATCCACGATAGCATATGTTGGATTTGACATTTCTTTGGAGGCCCCAGCAAAATGGTAAGCGCCCAGTGACTCACGGAACGATCGTCGCATAAGAGAGGGACACAGATGAATAAATCCACGTGGTGAGCAATTTTTTGCTTTGCCTCTGTGTCTTTCTACAGTCCGGCCTGGTCTGTGTGTGTCGCTGTGCTTTGACCATAAAAGCCAATCAGAGGAAAACTTTAATATTCGTTTTTTTTAAGGTAGGTTTTGCATATTATCTGTTGTTCTTTGAAAATTTGATGGTCAAAGTTTAATTTCATTGCATTGGAATCCATAAGATACACAATTTGATTCTTTGGGACCCAGGTACGGGTCCAGATTGTATTTATTGTTGTTTCAAGTCATAAGGTATTTTGACCACGGGAAATAACAATAGTTATTACTAAAAGTCATAAGGTATTTTGATCATGGATAATAACAATAGTACAAAATTTGATGTTCCAGGAATGCCTGTGGACATAATAGAATATATCCAAGGCAAGTAATTTTGTGTAGGAATGGGTGAATTGTTTAAGTTTATTTAAGATTTGATCCAATTAAGATACAACATATGATAAAGAGTATGTCAAAATATATTGATAAACATAACTTAAAAGAAAAATGTGAAACGTAGCTGTAAACCATGGAGAAATTGATTTATGAACATGAATGTGCAGAAATGGCATATGTAAGAGAAGGAATTGACATGTGTGGATGGAGTAACTAGAGAGTTGCAAGTGATAATGTGACAATGCTAAACGGGGTATTGAGATCAAACTCCAAGAGATTGTTTGAGGTAGCACAGGGAAGTTAAGAGATCTGGAAAATTGATATATATGTGGAGATGTAAATGTAAGACAGGACTGAATTATTGGAGAGTAAAGAAATGTTTACAATGTGGAATGCTGCAAGATTACGGACCCAGACAGAAGGTGTAACTATTGTGACTAGCATTATTTGTGTTGTGAATCTGTCATTAAAATGAATTAAAAACAAGTGTTACTGAAGGGTTAGTTGCTGGTCACATGTATAGGATAAATAGTTTAATGGTTGTTAAGTATTTTGAGCATTTGCATAAGGCAAACTTCTAACAAAATTACCTTCCATGTAACAGGTACTTTTGATGTTGAAATTCAAAGTCATATAATTTGTACACTGTAAATGTATGTATATAGGAGAAACATTGTACAGTGTATGTGTGATGCTGCACAGCTGAGAGAATGGAATCCCCTCCCCCTTATTCTGTGTAAAAGACTTCAGTGTGTGAAGAAAGGAAGGGGGGGGTTGTGGTTTTGGTTATTTGACCATGTATGTAAAATTGATAAAAAGATTCTTCAAGTATGCTTCAGTAATTCAAGAGTAATTTAAATGTTTCCGGAGTGGTAACAAGACATTGAAGCATATTATTTAGTTTAATGCTTGGACTTGTAGTTCCACAACTGTAGAATAGTAGATAGCATTTAATTTTTCTTCCTCTATAAGTGAAGGAGTGAGTATTGTTTTATTTTTCTTTTGTTTTAAGGTCAAAAAAGTTGTACACTTGTAAATGTAATGCCTGTATTGGTTAATTGTAAGCTTTTGAAGAGATGCAAAAAGTTTTAAACTACGTGGACTGTCAATGCACAAATCAACGGACGGACAAAACTGTAAATAATGTTTAAATAGTGTCAGGAGAAAACAGCTTCTGTTTTTGAAGTAGAGAATAATTATTATCTATATGAAATAGAGTAATTTGGAAGTGAGCTTTTACATGTAGATATTACAAGCAGTTTTAATCTATGTGAAAATCACGCTGATGAATGTTTCTCAGAAAATAGGGGGGTTTGTTATGCCCATAAAGAAATGTTACACGATAAAATTCCGTCTGTGAGCGAGACTTGTTCAAGTGAATACATTTGTACTTTCAATAGGGAAATCACAGATTCTAAAAATATGTGTGAAAGTTTGGTGATTGGGATATTCTGTTGAGAAAATGCTAAATGATTTGCAGACACAATGCAAGGTGTCTAACAATAGTACTCTGATTTGTGAGAGAGACAGTTTTGCTTTTAAAAAAGCTGAATGTCTGGAACCTTTTAAGAGGGCTGTGTGTTATGGAATGATTGAGATTCAGGAAGAGATATCTGAGTCCTTCAAGGAGGCTGTGCTAGGTGATGATGAGATAGGAGTGGCTTTGATCATGCACCTAGGTCATGTCACTCTGACATCCCCTGTTTGTGAGATTAGCCACTGCCCCTTTGAGGAAAGCATTTTTTCATGACATGGAATGCATAGCGTCACAGTTAAGTTTCACAGAGAAACACGTAAATAAGTGTTTAGCAGCCACTTAGTGTACAAAATGTTCACTGGTTACCTGATGGTTTACAGGAAAGTGAAGGAAACACAGTGATAGGGGGTGGACACACACTGATTTGCAAATGGTTTAATACCAGGGCTGGCAAAGTAATAAAAGTCAGCAGCAGAAAAAGGATTGAAGAACAAAAATGTAAATTAATGACAGCTACTGTAATCCCTAATGGACAAATGTTAATCTCTGCAAAAATGTTGTTCTTCACAGAAATTCTCCAGCTGGCAAGCAGGGAGGATGGTAAGCTTGTTGCACCACAAAAAAAAAAAAAAGTTTGTAGCCTGTTTTGGCACAACTTAGTCGTTGTTTAACATACAGAGACTGCTATGGCTCAATTGATGAAGGCCTATTGGTATGCTCTGAGATTCTTTACACTAGCTGCAAATTTCTGCTAGCTGTTTAACCTGTTTGCTGACACATCTTGGATGCACTGTTCTCACAGAACCAACACACCTCCCAGCTACAGAGAGAGACCCTTTAGGTAATCCAGATTGAATTTATCCAACTCTCAATGAGTAGAAGGATGCAATATGTTTTGCGTTGTGTGAGTCCACAGCCACAACAAACATAAGTAAACACTAGAAAGATTTACATGATATTGATTCTGCTGAGTATGACTATTGTGTTTTAGAAAAAAGACTTAAGACTTTATGCGATATTATCCATGCATTAAATCAGTAGCCGTAGCTGCACCATTGATGGGGAAAAAACAGCCTCCATAGTGTTGGGACATGAACTTGTTATACAGGTACCACATTTAGTGGCAGAAGTTCTCAATCAAGCACAGAAAAAAACACTTGTCCTCAGCCAGGCTCACTAAATATGAGGTAGCTTTGCTCACCCCCTCTAATATCAAATTAAAAAGGTGTGCAATTTTGAACCCAGCAACATTATTCTATTGCTGCTGTATTCAAAAGAGGGGAAAGAAGGGGTGCATATTGACACAAGAAGCAGATATTTATAAGACACATAGTGAATGTGACAGTCAGTCACAGCAGCAACAAGACACAGAAAATACATAAACTTCTTCTTTTTCTACCGTGCATGATTGCATTGAACTAATGTGATTAGAAAGTGCTGCTATACCTGACATATCTGAAATCCCTATGACAATTGCTGATTTAAAATTGTTTGTAGATGGTTCCCCATATTATGTTGATGGCACATCATACACAGGGTGTGCAGAACTCATTAGGTCCCTGTTTGCTGCTCTTCAACTGCCTAAGCAACTAGCGGTGATAAAGGTACAGGCACACACTAGGGAACAAACCACAGAAGCCAAAGGTAATGCCCTAGCAGATGCCGCTGCAAAGCAAGCTGCTGTAATGCCACTGAACCCTGTGAGCATAAATGTTGTGGCCCTACCCCCCATCCTAGACTTAAGAGACACTCATAAAAATTTCAAGAACAAGCCCCAAATGTTGTAAAACAGGCCTGGAAAAGGCTTGGGGCAGAGGAACAAGGAAATGAATGGCGGTTACAGGATTGCTATTGTTTGCCAAAAGCATTGTACCCAGTGATGCCACAAGCCCTAAATGGAAAGATTCATGTGTCCAAGGACACCATGTTAAAGGACCTGGAAAGAAACTGTGTGGCTCCTAGATTTGCACAAGCTGCACAAGCATATGTATCTCGATGTGTGATATGTGCTTTACACAATCCTGGTAAGACTGTAAAAGTCCCATCCAAAAGTACCCCACAGAGTCTGTACCCTTTCCCAAGGCTGCAGATTGACTTCATACAGTTGCCAAAAATAGCTGGCTATGAGTATGTCCTCTTGTGCACTGCACTTATTTAGTCACTGAGTGAAGGTGTGGCCTTGTAGAACAGCAACCAACAAAGCAATTGCAATAAAAAATTTCAAAGTAGTATGTCGATACCCATTTTATGGGAAGGAACTACAGCAGGTACCAGAAGAAGTGGGTATCACGTCAGCACTACACACACCCAGAGTAGAGGGCGTGTAGAAAGGCTGAATGGTACATTAAAATTACAAATGCAGAAACTATAGCCACCGCTAGTTGTTCTCTTCCATTTCAGATCCAAACCAGGATCCTAACACTCATCTGTAGGAACCTGGAGATTGGGTTGTTATAAAGAAAACGTGAGAAAAACTCTTGAACGCAGGTTTGAAGGAACATACCAGATCTTATTGACGACTCCCACGGCAGTGAAGGTGCAAGGAACAGACATTTGGATACACACTTCGCACTGCAAGATCTTCAGACAAGGGGAGTCTGAGTAAAATGTATAATTAGAAGTTACTTAAAGGTTCAAGGATCACCATAGAGTGGTGTTCAATGATATTAGCGAGAGGTATATTGATTGCAAGTTATTTTCTTTTGTTGTGGGCTGTAGGTGCTTATCAGTCTACAGAAGAAAGCCAGGTCTGAAAGAACCAGACTCACGCAAATAGTAGTGTAGAGATTATTATACATAATGAGAAAAATTCCAATATGAAAGTTCAACTGAAACACATAAAGAAAAGAGCAACCCATGACTGTAGGTTTTTACCCCCAATACAGAAATGTATTTGTGAGTTTTGTGGACACCCTCCTGAAAAAAGGTGTATCAGATGGTGCCAGAGCTCCACTAACAAAGAGCCCAGTGTTGCATCTTTTTCATTAATAAAACAGATGACCCAGAGTAAATAATTGGTGAACACTTACAAGAAATAAGAGACATGAAATATACATTTTTAAAGGAGCACATTGGAGATGCTTATCTAGAAGGATGGTTTATATGGCTAAACCTGGCCAATTGGTTCAAGGGTATAGGAGTATGGATATCAGATCTGATACATTTTGTATTTCAAGGACTGTTACTAGTCCTTATTGTATATATATATACTAATAAAACTGATGATGTGGCTTATCAACAAGTGTATTAAAGCTAAGTGTTTCTCTTCCAGAAAAATTAAAGCTACCACAACTTAACTGCCGTACTGTACACCCCGCTAAAGAAATGCGCTGTGTGTGGAACCCCAAGCACCACTTCCACTTGTGAACAATGCAGATGCCAAAAACTTCTTTCATGGAGTCCGCATGAATATACTGATGATGGAACCTACCCAAATGAAGATATACAGCACAATGGACAATCCTTCCTATTGTGAAATAAGTGACACATAACAGTTGCCAAGCGCACTGTGTATTTTTTCCTTCCCTTTCCTTTTTGCTTTCCCATGAAATCCATAGTTAGGGTGAGATTCTATTTGGTATGGCCACTAGGCTTGAATGAATCTATAAGATTCCATTGTATAAAACCTTTAGGGAATTATAGTGTGAAGTAAGGTCTATACAGAAGCCAAATAGGACTACAGGCAGGGTATAGTTTAGAGCTTCTAGATTAAAAGGTGAATCAAAAGAAGAATGATAATGTATTTTATACGAAATGTAGTGTACCTTTAAGAATGCTTCACATTTTAATATACTCAGGGATATATTCTAGAATTTGTGAGAAGTTTTGCAGAGAATTTTTGAAGCAGAAGTAAAAATAGCATCCACAGAAGTAGCTGATTACAAATAACATACTACCTTAAGGCTTCTTGGAAAATTGCACCATAACGCTAGAACAAGTACAACCGCAGGCTTGTCAGGAAACTGACCTTGTGATTCATCAACTGTTTTTGCACATCAACAAGTTCCTCAAAAGTACTATAAATGTATAACCTGGTATGCATTAAATCAGAGCAGAGTCTATACAGAAGAGATGGTGCTCTGTATATTCTGTTCTCCGATCGATCGTAATGCATGAATGCAGGAAGATTTCCTGTGATTATGTATAAGCTTGACATCAATCCACGGATAACATACATTGGATTTGACACCCTGCTGTAGTGCCACCCACCCCAGCTGGTTTGCCTAGTGCTGGTTATGTGAAAATCGGGGGTATCCCACACAAATTTTTCCCCGATTTTCACATAACCAGCAGTGGGTTGGCAGCACTAGGGTTAATAGTGGTACCCCACACTTTTTTTTTTTTTTTTAGCATTTATCTATTTTTAAACTTTTGACAGCCGCCGGAACTCCGGCTCTATAGACAGACAGTGTAACAGTGATGTGTTTACTAATCTCGCAGCTAGGAAGCAGAGTGTTGTATCTGGCGATTTTTAAAGCTAGCTCGGGAGATTTTGCTTAATCGCAGCTTCATACATTTGAGACTTATATACCTAGAGTGGGATCAGTCGGAACTTTGATCTCTATCGATTTTGGAAATGGAGATTGACAGAAACACATCTCTGGCAATTTTACATGAAATCTCAGGTTCATACATCATCGAGTTTCAACTCTCCCAAGAAAATCGCTGGATTTTCAAAATCGGAGCTTGATGCATTTACCCCAAAGTTTTCATTTTCATATGGCACATCAATATAGACTCCCTCTGGAGAAAAATAAATTGTACATCCCCATTGACAGCTAGAGTCTGATTGGTTGCTATAGGCAACATCACCAACTTACAAAGTAAATCTCTCGTTAACAAATTCACATATGATGTTCAGAGTTTGGACCTATTGAAACTGACATAGGTTGTGTCACCTCCTCAGCCGTGGCCATGGCAACGGCCGGGACGAGAACCGGAAGTGATGCCCCGGTCATCATGACGACGGCCGGGAAGCGTCTGAGGGGCCAGAGCAAGTCGCGGCTCGTAACAGTACCCCTCCCTTGAGGAGGGGTCAAGGGACCCCGACATCCTGGTTTCCCATGGGAACTGTTTGAAAAGTCCTTGAGCAGTTTGTCAGCATGTAAATGTCTTTGTGGCACCCAAGAACGTTCCTCCGGGTCATAGTCCTTCTAGTGGACCAGAAAGTGAACCTGACCTTGGACATTTTTCGAGTCGAGGATCCTTTCGTTTATGATTTCTTGGCGTCCCTTGACTCTGATGGGATGAGGCCTGTGAGCTTCATGTGGCCTGAATTTATGAGACCATGTAACAGGTTTGAGTAAGGAGCAATGGAAGGTACTTGGGATCTTGAGTGAAGGAGGAAGATTCCGTCTGAAAGTCACAGGGTTAATCTGTCTAGCAATGACAAAGGGTCCAATAAATTTGGAACCTAACTTCTTGCAGGGCTGCTTGAGTCTGATGTTGCGTGTAGACAGCCAGACCTTATCACCGACTTTAAAAGAACATGATCCACGATGCAGATCAGCATAATGCTTAGACTTGAGCGAGGCATGTTTGAGGGCAATATGAACTTTCTTCCATATCCATAAGAGATGGGTAGTGGAGTGATGAGAACCTGGGATATTAGAGGGCTCCAGAGCAGACAAAGAGTTGGACCGAGGATGAAACCCAAGGTCACAGGAGAATGAAGATACATGAGTGGAAGAGTGGCATGAGTTGTTGTAGGCAAATTCTGCCCATGGAAGCAGAGTGGCCCAGTCGTTATGGCATTTGGTCACATACAAGCAAAGAAATTGCTCAAGGGATTGTTTGACCATTTCAGTCTGTCCGTTGGACTGCGGGTGATATCCTGAAGACAAACAGAGTTTGATTCCCAGCCGGGTACAAAAAGCTTTCCAGATGGTGGCGACAAAATGGGAGCCACGATCTGAAACAATGTTGATGGGGAGTCTATGGAGCCAGAAAACATGCTGGATACACAAGGAAGCCAACGTTCTGGCACATGGCAGCCCTTTAAGAGGAATGAAGTGGGCCATCTTACTAAACTGGTCAACGATCACCCAGATGTTGTTAAAGCCGGATGAGCAAGGCAATTCCACAATGAAGTCCATGGATATGTGTGTCCATGGTTTTACTGGAACAGACAGAGGCCCCCACATGGCCTGCAGGAAGACTACAAGAAGACTAATTCCTGGCACAAACTTCACAGGACAGGACATATTCCCTGGTATCAGTAGACAAAGAAGGCCACCACACTGAACGAGACAGTAGTTCAATAGTCTTGGATACTCCAGGGTGACCTGAGAGTTTATTGTCATGACATTCAGTGAGAACCGTCTTCCTCAGATGATCTGGTACAAACATCTTGCCCATGGGGGTCGCTGGAGGTACCAAATGTTGAAGGTCCTGAAGAATCGTGCCTAGATCCTGAGTCAGGCCTAGAACAATGTCTTGGATATCTTGAAGATTCTTGTGGTGTGTTTATACCTTAATAACATGGGTTGTTCCCTCAAGCCAGTGCAGCCATTTTTTAAAACGCCCACTTAACTGCCAATAATTCCCGATTACCAACATCGTAGTGGATTTGTGCGGAAGATAATTTTCGGGAGAAAAATGCACATGGGTGCAGTCTGTGGTTGTAGGAATCTTTTTGCAAAAGGATTGGAACAGCCCCAACATCAGAAGCGTCTACTTCGATTATGAACGGCAGTTCTAGATTCGGATGTTGGAGAACCGGCGTGGAAATAAAAGCAGTCTTGAGCGCCTTGAAGGAAGCCAAAGCTGAGGGAGACCAATTAGTAGCATCAGCCCCATTGGGGTTAAGGGCTCTAATGGGAGCCACTAAAACCGAGAATGAATGGATGAATCACCTGTAGTAGTTAGCGAATCCTAAAAATCTCTGAATGGCTTTCAGATTAGTAGGCCATATCCAGTCAAGAACTGCCTGGACCTTACTGGGGTCCATAGAAAAGCCACTTGGGGAGATGAGATATCCTAGGAACTTGACTTGGGTAACCTCAAACTCACATTTCTCCAGCTTAGCGAAGAGATGATGATGACGTAGTTTGTGTTAGGAACCCCTCTAGCCAGTACAACAAAACCCGGAATCTGCTCCGAAAGTCTGGTGTTCACTGGAGCGCCTAGTGGTGGGGACAGACTTGGCTGCAGACAAACAGAGGGTCGTGAGATGTGCACTGACTGGGGAGAACCCAGGGATATTGTGTAATAGTACACAGCGGTGGTGAAGTCCAGGCAAAAGGTCAGGGCTGGCAACAAACAACAAATCCAGGAAACAGGCAGAGATCGAGGTCACAGGCAATACAGCAGAGTCCAGTACACGGTCCAAGGTCATACACAGCAAGATAAATCCAAAGGCAGAGAAGGGGAACTGAGCAGGGAGCAGGTAAGTATGCACAGAGCAGGAACTATAACCAGCAGTGAGACCCAGTCCTCACTGCCTTAAATACTATGATGGACAAATCAGAAAGGAGGTGGACAGGGCTGACAATGAGCCTCAGGAGGCTGCTAATTAATTACTAGCTGGGAACTAGCATAGGTTATATCACAAACCAGGAACATGTATGAATGACAAATAGAATCATGCGAGAGCTCCCCCTGGAGTTGGAGGATGTCCCTACACCCTCCTACTCTATGCCACAAAGATAACAGTGTATTGAAACTAATGCACGTGCTCGGCTGCTACCTCACGCCAGGATGCGGCGTACTGCCGCGTCTCGTAACAGTTTGAGGAGTACCTCCCTGATGTGCAGTCGGTGAATTTTCAGTGATATGGAGTAGATTAAGAGGTAGACCACAACGAATTTGCCCAGAAAGTCTCGCAGAACATCGTTAACAAAATCTTGAAACACAGCGGTGGTATTACATAGGCCAAAAGGCATGACCAGGTATTCGTAATGGCCCGAGTGGGTGTTGAAGGCCATCTTCCACTCATCCCCCTCTCTGATCTGAGCCAGGTTGTATGCCCTTTTCAAATCAATCTTGGAGAAAATTGTGGCCTGCTAAAGCTGGTTGAAAAGAACCGAGATGAGAGATAACGGGTAAGTATTTTTTACTGTAATTCCGTTTAGGCCCAGGTAATCTATGCATGGTCTAAGACACCATCCTTTTTAGATACAAAAAAGAAACCAGCTCCCACTGGTGATTTGGAAGGTCTAATGAATCCCTTCTGTAGGTTCTCCTCCACATATTCCTCCATAACTTTGGTATCTGGAATGGATAAGGTATATAATCTCCCCTTCGGGAGCTTAGCACCGGGAATGAGTTCAATAGGACATTGTCTCGATGAGGGGGAAGAGAATGTGCTTTCTTCTTGGATAACACATCCTGGAACTCCTGATAGGGTGAAGGAATCATCTCGGAACAAGGCTGAACAACCCGGAGAGGTAGTGTCAAGCAGCTTGTAGAACTGTTCATACTACAACGTAAGATCTCCCCCTTACTCCAATCAATATGAGGATTGTGGAGTTGGAGCCAAGGATGCCCTAGGATCAACGGCATGGTGGAATATAGAATCAAGAAAAAAGAAAGAACTTCGGAATGCAGGGCTCCCACCATAAGTTGCAACGGTGGAGTTCTGGAGGAGATCCTGCCTCCAGACAAAGGTCTTCCAACTAATCCGCAGACCGTAAGACCAGATTCCAGTTTCACTGAGACGATGCCAAGAGATTTAGAAAAATCCATGTCAAAGAAATTACCCACAGCACCACTGTCCAAAAATGCTGAAACTGAAACGGAATTATTCCCATACAATATGGGCAGGAATTAGGACCAAATTTTTTGAAGAGACCATTTGGAAACCTAGGTACACCTCTTCCTTTACACCTAGGTCAGATCTTTTCCCGGCTTGTTGGGACAGGCATGTAGAAGATGACCCTTATTCCCACGGTACAGACAGAGCCCCAAGGAACGCCGCCTGGATGTTTCTTCTGGAGACAGGCAATAGGCTCCCAGCTGCATGGGTTCGGATGAGTCCTGAGGTGCTGGATAAAAGACCGGGGAAGGGCATGACGACAAAGAGGAGCCTTTTTCTGCTTTCCCTTCCTTAATTCTGCAGTCAATTTTAATAACCAGCTGCATGAGTGTCTCCGGGGTTGGAGAGGAAGGATAGTGCACTAAGGAGTCTTTTATCTGCTTCAAGAGACCCAGGCGAATTTGGCTCCGAAGTGTGGGATCGACAGACCAACGCCTGAATTCGGCACAATATTCTTCGGCGGTACACCGCCCATGTCTAAGTGCCCTTAGGTGTGACTCTGCCAAAGCCACCCGTTCAGGGTCATCATAAAGGAGTCCGAGGGCATTGAAAAAGACATCTACGGACTGCAGAGCAGGGCTGGCTGGGGCAAGACTGAATGCCCAGGGCCACAGATCACCCTGGAGCAGGGAGATAATAATGCCGACCCTCTGCTGTTCCGAGCCCTAGGAACGGGGTCTGAGACGGAAGTAAAGCTTACAGCTTTCTTTGAAATTCCGGAACTGAGTCCTGTTCCCAGAAAACCGTTCCGGTAGGTTCAATTTGGGCTTGATTGCCGGTGCCAGGGTTGCTTCTGGGTCCTTGGCGGCTTCCTCTTGGGCAGACAATCTGAGCGAGGGGTCCTGAACACCTGCAAAATGGTCTGGATCTCCCCTGCCATGACTTGGGCCGGACTAGGATCCATCACAGACTTCTCCAATTTTTTTTTGCCGGTTATAAGGTTAAAACTGAATGTTAGGGCTGACAGCAAATATCATAAACTCATAGAACAGGCAGAAGAGGTCTTCAACTATAGCAGTCGCCTTTCCCATAGAGCTGAACGCGCTCACAGGTACTCAGATGCCCCCCAGGTCTTAAACTCAGAGTAGGAAAACTTTATAATATTACTGAGCGCAGGCGAGGGCCTGATAGCAGTAAGTAGTGAAGTCTTAAACGGGCCGAGGTCAAAGGGCAACAGCAGGCAGCAGAGTGAGGTCCATGCAGAGGTCACGGCTGGCAGAAAACAGCGAATCCACAGAACAGGCAGAGATCAGGGTCACAAGCAATCCAACAGAGTCCAGTAAGTAAGCCAGGGGTCATACACATAAGAATCAATCCAATAACAAAGGAGCAGAAGAGCAGAGAAACAGAGCAGGTCAGCAGACAGAACCTGAAAGCTATAACCGGCAGGGAGGCTAAGCCCTCCCTGCCTTACATACCTGAAAGGGTCCAAAAGAAACTGGAGGCATGGCAGGCAATCACTCCCTAGCTAGGTGGCTGCAGTGAAGTGTGGAGCGTCCCGGGCGTTGCCATGGCGATGGTTGTTGCCATGGCGACGGCTGGGACAAGGACCGGAAGTGACGCCCCGGTCGTCATGACGACTGCAGGGAAGTGTATTTAAAATTATATGGAATTATTATATACTAACTGGCTAATGGAACAGTTGGACTAATTTATGTAGCGACATTACTCTGTGAGTTTCAGCAGGATGAATTATGAATTATATGTTTAGAACTATTCAGTAACCTCCCCCTTGAATTAATACTTTTTAGATGTCTTTATTAGTTTTGGATTTCTAAAGGAGATACATATTTTATAAGACTGCTGTTATGTTGATGTATTGGTGCACTTTTGAAGATTAATTTTTAATTTTATTTTTTAAAAATGTTTGATAATATGGATATATTCATTTTGTGCAAAGAAAAACATCTTTAAATATTTATGGTCCCTCTTTTTTTCCTGAGTGACCTTTGAGCGCTGGAGTGTTTTGATATTTTGTTTTAAAATGTACATATTGGTCAAGCACTGTCTTTGACACCATATATATATAATAAAATATATCAAAACCTTTCTAATAAAACAGGCCTTATAGGATATACAAATAAGTTTCCCCAATTGATGTACAATCATAAAATTCAATCAAGTTCCGTTTGTATTATTCATGAACTCATGTATATTATTCAGCTTAACTGTTTCCAGTGCTGCTTTTGGTACACAGTTGGTATATTTTTTTAGAAGAGCGCACAGGCTTTTCTACAGCTGCAGGTCACTAGTTGGCTATAATTGTTTTATCCCTTAGAAACATCTGCCAGCGCCAGGGTATTTTTTCGCATAAAATTCAATCAATTTATCTATGTATAGGATATACAAGTTTCTCTTAGCTGCAACTCCTCCTTAGAGTACTGTGGCTTCTATGCAATTTAAGGGATCACTTTGATAACAGAGCACAAAACACAAGCATGGTTTAAAATATAAATACATATAAAGATCTATTGACATAAAATTAATATATAAAAGATAGCTTAAAGGCAGTGTATCTATTAACATACATCATTAGACTTTGCAATCCATGCTGCACATAAACGTGTTTGTTAGCTTACATTCCAGATCAGGTGATTACTTAGTTAACTGTATACAAATTTCTTCTTGCAGCTCCAATATACATTAGTATCACTCCTAATGTGTTTCATGGTGATATCATCACTTTACTAGAAGGATATCATTGGAAAAAACAAATTATATCCGAACCCAGGTCCCAGGTATAACTTTTAATTGTCTGTTGACTTAAATTTGATCATCTAATTGGACTTGTTGCAACAAAAAAAGTTCAAGACTGTAATCAGTATAACTTTTTATATTCTCTGAGCACGTGCTCAAACCACCATCACTTGTGACAGATTTTTTTAAGCACTGGATTATTTAACCTGTCACTTGACTTTTAACCAGAGCCAGATCACTGATTTATATTCAGTGACTCACAGTACCTGAGTCCTGCCTGTGGATCTTCCATGTTTGACTTTGGCTTGTCCTTCTTTACTTCTTTGTCCCTGGCTTTGGATTTGCTTCAACTATCTGCTGCCTGGCCTTCTACCTCAAATTGTCCTCTGACTATCCATCTTCCCTAACCTCTGTGTATTTAAGTGTTGGTGTACTCATGCCTATCCTAGAAGCTCCATTTCCCTGTGTACAATTCTGCTATAATAAACAATACTCTTATATCTTAGTTTTGCTCTGCCTATGATCATGACAAAATAATCTGGTTAACAATGGATAGCAATACAGTCCCTGATCCTGTAGGTATTCTCTCTGAAAAGAAAACATGGAGATGTCCAATACACTCAGCTTTGTGCTCACATGTTCCAGAAACTTGAAGAGGGTAGTTACTATTTTTTTTCCAATCTTCAAATCTTCCAATTCACTGCCATGTTAACAGAGATCCATCAGTTAATGACAGAATAAATATTAACACACTAAATTATACAAAACATATTCAAACATATATTCACAATGTGAGATAAAGGGACATAGCAATGAAAATCAAGAATAAATATAACATTATAATTTGGTAAATATATCATTAATACTCCTTATTTATATAATCAAAATAAGTAATGCATGTATTTTACTGAAGAAACAAAGAAATAGATTGTTGCTCTGTAAACACTTGGAAAGTTATCTATGAAACATAAAATAGCAACTCCGCAGAACAAAATACAAGTGTATCTAGATTTCAGGACATATAACTGGAAAAGCAGAAGTTTGCACAGGACAAGGGGAAAAACAAGGAAGAAAGGGAGGAAAGAAAAAAAAAAGGGTGAAAAGAAGGTGAATGCGAACCCAACGAACCCAACGAACCCAAGGGAAAAAAGATTCAGTATCAACAGGGGATAGGGGAACATTCTGAACAGTAATCCAGGGAAAGCCACATGAGTCAGGTCACAGGGGATGAACTACAATGTGTTAGCAGCATTATGGAATAGGAACCAGGGATTATTTCAAATGGTAGAGTTTTTTTTATACTCATTATGCGCTTCATCTTGTAGATATACCAGTCACTGCCCTAATCATCCTGGGGATCTCCATGCTGCCACAAGTTGTGGCATTGCACATATATTGAATCAACTTGTTAAGGTGCTTGGAGGTCCTTGGGATCTGGAGAGATAGAAGAAAGAATTCCAGAGAATTCCATATGAGACCGGATCAGATGTCAAACTTACATACAGAGCTTCAGTAGCTGTCTTGGTTCCATCAAGTGTGGATAAAGGTGCTCATCTGAGAGCATTGGCGCCAGCATGGGCCCGATGAGGATAGAAAGAAGTCACAAATCCTAGAGGGGACTGAATACCGCCTATAATATACTTAATCATTTTTTTCTTTAATCTGAACACAAATTGAGGGTTTAGGTAGATTTTGGCTTATTGCAACCCAGTATTCATTGTCTAGAACAACTCCTATCTCCTGTTCCTGATTCTTAGTCTTGAGAATTTATCAAGGGTGGACCAATCATAACTTTCTACAAATTGGAAACTAATCCCTTAGCTATCGGATAAAACTGGTTTAGGGTCTCTAGAGTAAAGTGGGATCTGTCTTGGCCCCATCTATATGCAGAGCAGTAAAAATGCCAGATTTGCAAATACAGATGCAAGTTCTTGTCTGTGAGTGGTAGCCTGGCCTGTAGGTCCAATAAATCTGGAAAACTACTGAGCAATGTTATCTTCTTGTGCTCACACTGAAAAGGCATGAGGTTAATGCCAGGTGGCAACTGTGATTTGTCCCAGAGTAGATATATTGAGGCTGCTGTGAATAGGAGATGGTGAATAACTGCTGTTCAATTCAAAAATCCACAGAAAATGAGTATACCGAGGAGAATATGCAGTGTCATTGGCCTGAGGTTCTTTAGAAGCCACAAGCAGGTGGCGCATGTGATAATTTGCATTAAAGATGACTCTATATTCACCCACAACTTGGCTCCTGGGTGTGTATTTATTTGAATGCTTTGGGCAAGATGGGCTGCTAGATAACATTTCTTAAAGTCAGGCACTCCGAGGCCACATATTCAAAGCAATGGGAATGATAACTCTAAACTTGAATAGTTTATGCTATGAGGAGGAGCAGGTGTATAGAGCTTGTGCAAATGTTATCATCTCTGATGGACTATTGTGCACCTCATCAAACCTAGAAACACAATTCAATTAAATAAAAGACTACTGTGTCATTGTCACACCTCTGATATCAATAGCCAGGTATAGTTCTAAGTAAACATGATTTCTTATAATATACAAATCTCAAGTATCCAACAAGTGTAGTCCATAGTCCCATGGCAGATAAGGGTCTGGTATAAGTGTCTAACAATTGCAATCCAAATCAAAAGAGGGAGCAAGGTTCTGTGGTAGCATCTAGTTCAGATTCAAACACAATACTCAAGCATAGGGCTTCAAAACAGGAAATCAGATCCAAGATTTGTATCTTCATGAGACAGTCCTGGCCATCATGGATAAGGGATAATCTAAGGTCAAGTTCATAACAGAGATCCAAGATGTAATGTTCGTGAGACAATCTCAGCTTCTTGGATAAGGGTTATTCTAAGGGCAAGTTCATAACAGTCATACACATCCATCTGCACGGGTAGACCATCACCTGTGCAAAACCAAGATATTTTGTTGTGAGAGGATGCTTTGATAATGACTTCCTTATTGTTTATTACTGAAATATTCTTCCTCAAGCATAAACAATGCTAATGTCACAAACTCAGAGTATTCTGCTTACTGGTTTTAGCACTACTCACCAAAGAGGCGCGGAGTCTAACGTGTCCCGGGTCTTCACCAGGAACCCCCGCAAGGAAGTATGGTCTTAGCTGCAGGAGACACGCAGGTCGCGGTCCTCAGAGGGAGCAACCAGTGAAGCGGTAAGATGGAAACGGTGTCAGGCAGGCTGGGTCAGAACCGAGAGTCAGGATATGCCACAGGGAGAATCCAATATCGTAGTCAGGAACTAGCCGGGTCAGAACCGAGAATCAGGATATGCCACAGGGAGAATCCAATATCATAGTCAGGAATAGCCGGGTCAGGTATTAGAAGCGCAGGAGAGAATGGTCAACAAGCCGGGTTCAGTACAGAAGGAGCACAGACGAAGGGTAGTCAGGAGCAAGCCGGGTAATACACAGGAGTCACTAGAGGAATGCACAGGAACGCTGGAGCTAGGTGGGACCTAATACTCTGGCACTCCCCAAGTGCCAGAGTGATCCTTTAATAGGGCATCTCCTAATCAGTGGCGGTGGTGACGCTGAACACCACCGCCGGAACTACAGAGAAGCATTCCATTGCCTAGCAACGGAACGCGGCCGCCGACCTGGAAGTGTGCTCGGTTGCCTAGCAACTGAGCGCTCTGCAGCAATAGCAAGCGTCCATCCCTGTGTGACGGACACAGCACGGGGACGGCGCCTGACAGTACCTCCTCCCCTACTTTGTTGGATAGATCTTTGCTCAAGAAATTGTTTTAGTAGCCGTGGGGCGTGAAGATCCTCTTTTTGCACCCATGACCTCTCTTCTGGGCCGAAGCCCTTCCAATGGACTAAGAATTGGTGTGGTCCATGGAGGACATGGGAATCCAGGATGCGACTCACTTAGAATTCTTCACCATTAGTAGTCCGTACAGGAGCTGGATGATGAGGCAAACGATGAAACTTATTGAGTACAAGTGGTTTCAGAAGAGAGATATGAAAAACATTATGGATCTTCAGGGAAGGAGGTAACCGGAGTCTGTAGGTCACCGGGTTGATAACATGTGTTATAGGGAAGGGCCCGATTTAGCGAGGAGCCAATTTCTGAGAAGGTACTCTCAACTTGAGATTGCGTGTAGACAACCATACTTTGTCGTGAACGTGTAATAGAGGAATAAGTCTCCGATGGCGGTCAGCCGCTTGCTTATAGCGCAGAGAAGTCTCTTGGAGTTTGGTTTTGGTAGTTGACCAAATCTGGGAAAAGTTCCGCATTAAATCCTCAACAGCTAGAACTGGAGAAGGAACCTGACCGGAGAAATCTGGGAGGGTGGGTTGGGTTCCATAAACTATAAAAAACGGAGAGGCACCAGAAGACTCGTGATGATGAAAGTTGTGAGAAAATTCTGCCCAAGGTAGGAGATTAGCCCATTCTGTTTGGTTGTCAGAAGAAAAACATTGTAAAAAGACTTTGAGGTCCTGGTTAACCTGCTCCGTTTGGCCATTGGTTTGTGGATGATAGCCGGACGAGTACTTGAGGTCGGAACCAAGTGTTTTACAAAAAGCCCTCCAGCATTGGGAAACAAACTGCACTCCACAGTCTGAAATGATTTCACGAGGGCAGCCATGGATTCTAAATATATCTCCTTAATAAAGATAAGAGCCAACTGAGAAGCAGACGGTAGAGCGGGTAAAGGAACGAAGTGGGCCATTTTAGAGAATCTGTCCATAACGACCCAAATGATGGTGAACTCATTACTGGGGGGGGAGGTCAGTGATGAAATCCATGGATATACTTTGCCAAGGAAGGTCTGGAGTAGGAAGCGGTTGTAGAAGACCTGGTGGAGCCAATCTGGGGTTTTTACAACGAGCACACGTAGCACAGGAGGCCACGAATTTTCGTACGTCAGAATGCAAGGCCGGCCACCAATATCTTCGACGAAGAAATTCATAGGTTATCTTCACCCCGGCGTGTCCCGCCAGTTTGGAGGAATGTGCCCACCGTAGAGCTTTGGCTTTTAGATTATGCTCCAAGAAGGAACAACCCTAGGAGGTGTCCTAGAAGAGGTGTTTGTAAGGGCGATAATCCTGGTGGGTGTTAAAATCGGCAGCGGCTTCAGGGAGGTGCAGAGGTCAGTATTGTCGAAAGATCGAGACAGAGCGTCCGCTCTGATATTTTTGGACCCAGGATAGTAAGTTAGAATAATATTGAAGCGTGCGAAGAATGATGCCCATCGAGCTTGACGTGGATTGAGGCACCGAGCTTCACTGATATAAAGCAGGTTCTTATGGTCAGTTAAAACTGTTACTGGATGACAGGCACCTTCTAAGAGATGTCGCCACTCCTCAAGGGCGGCCTTGATTGCGAGCAACTCTTTGTCGCCAATGCAATAATTCTTCTCATGAGACAAGAATCTTTTAGAGAAAAACCCGCAGGGGAGATGAGTACCCAGTTTGGATTTCTGGAAGAGCACTGCCCCAATACCTATAGCGGAAGCATCAACTTCCAGAAAAAAGTGTTCTGATTGATTCGGTTGAGAAAGGACTGGTGTAGACGAAAAGGCTTGCTTTAGAAGGTTAAATGCCTTCAGGGCATCGGGAGGCCAGTCTCTGGAATTGGATAATTTGCGGGTCAGAGCGGTTATTGGGGCAATAATGAATGAGAACCACTTAACAAACTGCCTGTAATAGTTGGCGAACCCAATAAATCTTTGAATTGCTTTGGTGCCTTGAGGAAGAGGCCAACTGGTAATGGCGGATACCTTTTTTGGATCCATGCGTAGTCCTGATCCCGAAACAATGTACCCAAGGAAAGGGAGTTGTTCAACTTCGAAGATACACTTCTCTAATTTGCAGAAGAGTTGATTAGCTCATAGTCGGGATAAAACTTCTTTAACATGAAGACGATGGGAGGTAATATCTCGGGAGAAAATTAAGATGTCGTCCAGGTAGACAACTACAGAGTGATATAAAAGGTCTTGGAAGATCTCATTAACAAAGGATTGAAAGACAGCAGGGGCGTTACTAAGCCCGAAGGGCATAACTAGATATTCAAATCGTCCGTCCCGCGTGTTGAACGCTGTTTTCCACTCGTCTCCTTGACGGATTTGTACCAAATTATATGCCCCTCGGAGATCTAGTTTGGTGAAGACTCGGGCTCCGCTGATTCTATCAAAAAGGTCCATAATTCGGAGCAAAGGATAGCGATTCTTTATGGTAAATTTAATCGATGCAGGGGCATAGAGATCCGTCTTTTTTTTTTTAACAAAATAAAACCCTGCTCCGGCCGGAGAGGAAGATTTTCTGATGAACCCCCGGGCTAAGTTTTCAGAGGTATATTGTGACATTGCTTGGGTTTCTGGCAAAGACAGAAGATAAGTCCTACCACGAGGAATCTGTTTTCCCGGAATTAAATCAATCGGGCAGTCCCAAGGGCGATGAGGTGAAAGAATCTCTGATCTTTGCTTGGAGAAGACGTCTTTAAAGAGTTGGTAGACCGAGGGTAGTGCGGTTGTCTCGGAGTTGGTCTGAGTAAGGCAAACGTGGGGATGTGGTGAGAAGATACACTGATTATGGCACTGCGGACCCCAGGAGATAACTTCGGAATGAGCCCAGTCAAATTGTGGAGAGTGGGCCCGGAGCCAGGGAAGACCCAAAATTATAGGATTGACAGATTGTGGTAACACTAGGAATTGGATCCACTCTTGGTGTAAGGCTCCAATCCGCAACTGAACGGCACTAGTGATGCTGGAGATGGTACCGTTGCTGACGCGGTTGCCGTCCACTGCTGTTAGCGTTAGCGTCTGAGGAAGGTCCAGAATGGATAACTGGAGCTGTACGGCAAGAGAGGCCGAGATAAAATTCCCGGCGGCACAAGAATCTACGAAGGCTAGGGTCTGCTGGGATCCCTTAGGACTGACCAGTGGTACTGGCATGAGGAACTCAGGATTAGAAGTTGAGTAGGGAGTGGAAACAGCTACTCCTAAGGCGGCCTCCCTCTTACCATTTAGGAGGAAGCGTTTCCCGGTCTCTTAGGACAGAGACTTAACACATGTCCAGACTCCCCGCAATATCGACACAGTCTCTGTTTGAACCGTCTCTCACGCTCCTCGGGCGTCAATTTTGAGCGACCCAGCTGCATTGGTTCCTCCGTAGCCGAAATAGGATTTTGAAAGGTAGGTGCCAAGCGGGGAGGACATCTTGTGAGAGATCTCTCCGACGTTCTTTACCTGAAACGTAGGTCAATCCGGATACACAGGGAAATAAGGGTATCCAGGTCAGAGGGGAGTTCCCTGGTGACTAACTCCTCCTTGATCTGGTCAGTAAGGCCCTGCCAAAAGGTAGCGATGAGGGCCTCGTTGTTCCATCGAAGTTCCGAAGCAAGGGTACAAAACTGTACCGAATACTGACCGACTGACATCGAACCTTGTCGAAGATTCAACAGGCTAGAGGCAGCTGAGGAGATCCGACCAGGTTCATCGAAGACCTTACGAAACATCTCAATGAATGCTGCGGAATTCTCTAGTAAAGGATCATTGCGCTCCCATAACAGTGAAGCCCAGGCCAATGCTTGTCCGCTGAGCAGAGATATCATGAAGGCTACCTTGGTGCATTCAGATGAGAAGGCAGAGGAGTTGCACTCGAAATGGATTGCGCACTGATTGAGGAAACCTCTGCATATCTTAGGATCTCCGTCGTACTTCTCCGGGGAAGGAATTCTAAGCACGGTAGAATGAGTCATAGAAGAAGACGGAGCCACTGGAGCCACTGCGGCAAGAGAAGGAGCAGCGGGAGGTTCCGTCGGGGGAGGTTGGATGGCCTGTAGGGAGTCTAGACGAGACATAATCCCTTGGACACACTGAAGTAGACGAGCCTGGTCCGCCTCCTGCTGTTCCACTCGGTCCAATATCATAGTCAGGAATAGCCGGGTCAGGTATCAGAAGCGCAGGAGAGAATGGTCAACAAGCCGGGTTCAGTACAGAAGGAGCACAGACGAAGGGTAGTCAGGAGCAAGCCGGGTAATACACAGGAGTCACTAGAGGAATGCACAGGAACGTTGGAGCTAGGTGGGACCTAATACTCTGGCACTCTCCAAGTGCCAGAGTGATCCTTTTATAAGGCATCTCCTAATCAGTGGTGTTGGTGACGCTGAACACCACCGCCGGAACTACAGAGAAGCATTCCGTTGCCTAGCAATGGAACGCGACCGCCGACCCGGAAGTGCGCTCGGTTGCAATAGCAGGCGCCCGTCCCTGTGCGACTGACACAGCACGGGGACGGCGCCTGACAACTAACAGAAATAAATGCTTTTTAAATCATGGTGGTAAGGTATTTAAGTGTGTAATATTAATAATTGGTTTTGGTGAACGCAAGGACTCCATAGCAAATATTTTGTGGTGGCAGAAAAGGTGTATGTATTGGTAAGTGGCCAAGGTAATTGCAGTCACGGACAGCTGTTTTAGATTGCTGTATCTGACACAGGCTGGGCGTTTAAGACAACGACCCCCAGACCAGCATTGCTTTGAGATTGGATCACAGAGCATACAAATCACTTTTTATCCTTTGCAATCTGGCTTGACCAACATGCAGTATGTTGATTTAACCTCATGTATCTGACTTCCATTGACCTATAGACTTAAGCTTGTGAGCAGGGCCCTCTTACCTCTTTGTCTCTTTTACCCAGTGTAAAAGGATTTCCTCCTTTGATGGGTTTTAATCTCCTTAATATTCTGGCAAATGTATGTATGACCATTTGATACCGTTATGTATATATATATGACTATTACCGTCATCCAACTCCTCTCAAAGGTACTTCTAAATTAACCTAAGAAACATCATTCTTATATTCCATTAAATCCACAGGCTTCAAGAATAACCACAGCAAGATATAACTTCATTTAAAGTGTGTTGTATTATATTATAAAACAATAAACAGCGTAACAATATTTTACACAATGTATAGATTTTGGTGCTATATATTACACTTATTTCCTGTAATATAAATATATAAGTAATTGTGTGTGTGTTTTGACTAACTATTGTCTAAAGGTGTGTGTGTGTGTGTGTGTATGTTTTAAGCTATACCTATTTTGCTAGGCTGAATGCATTGTGTATGTGAAGGGGGAAGGGGGGGGGGGGAGTCCACACAGACAAGCATGCACACATGTTAGCCTTCCAAATATTCTCACATAGTCTTTCAAAGTCCAACAACCATTTTACCACATGGTATTTCAACCACATACTAGATCAATTTCCTCTACTTTCCCTTTAAACCAACAGTCTAACAAAACGTTATATTTACCAATCTGACCACTTCCTGAACAATCCAATCACTTTCTGTGCATTTACACTAAACTGCATAAAGCAAACTATTTCCATACAAAACTCCATTACAGCATCAAACCATCACAGAACCACGGAACTATGTATAACACCAATGCTTCCATGACTCCATTACAGCATCAAACCAACACAGAACCACAGAACTATGTATAACACCAATGCTTCCATGACTCCATTACAGCATCAAACCAACACAGAACCACAGAACTATGTATAACACCAATGCTTCCATGACTCCATTACAGCATTAAACCAACACAGAACCACAGACTAGATTCATTTTCTCCACTGTCTTAAACTCGGCCTGCTCTGAACACATGGCACTTCACTCCACTGCAATATCAACCACATCAACATTTCCAGCCATAAACCACACTATTTCAGATCAAAACCATCCAATCCCTTACTATCTGTATAAATGATCATTCATTCTCATGTACTTTACACATATTCGACCATCTTCCATTCAACAACACATTACAATTCCAGTCTCACACTCACCTTTCATTTATTCCATTCAAACTCCATCATTCCTACTAGTCAGGGCCTTTGTAGGCCATGAGGTTACTCCCTTCCCTGCATGTTCAACTAGGAGCAAATGGCAGCATGTCCCCTCAGTCTGGGCACCAAGCATCAAGAGACAGAGCTTTTTTTGGAATCATGTGTAAACCCTCTCTTGTGGGCGGATACTACCTTCTACAGGAACCAGGTTACAGTCTTCATATGTTAATTTGACCAACTGCTCCAAAACCTGGTTATCTGGTATTTACAAGCCATAGTCAGAGGTGAGGGGAGGATTTCCATGTGCACAGTCACCCTCCAATTCAACCACAAAATGAAACATATAACAAATAATAGATTATTTATGTACTCTTCATCACCCAGTATTGTTTATTACTGTTTGTCCCCAATTGTAAAGCACTACGGAATTTGCTGGCGCTATATAAATAAATGTTGATGGTGATGATGATGATGATGTATAGTGGACACTTGACCTCTTACAACCCAGCGGATTAAAATTGTCAATAGACTCTGGTACAATCTTCAATAGACTTTGAATCAATTACAACTTGCATATTAAAAGATTTTTATTTTTATATATAGCAAACATTACTGTATTTGAAGTTTGAATTTTGAGGTTTGCCATTCACATTTCAATACAGTTAAAATGTATAATTTTTAGCTCGCACAGGCATCATGTGTGAACCCCATTAATCCAGATCATGGTTTAATGGTTCTGTGCAGGGCCTAGATGGAGCATAGGCTTAGTGGGTGGGGGCCTAGATTGTTTAGAGGCCAGATTGTCTAAAGAATTCTGTATGTTGATTAAAATGAACAGAAATCAAAGTTTTTAGATTTTAAGTATAACTTGGTTTCATTAGTTATGTCTGTAATGTGCAATGAAGGGAAGTTTTTAATAGAAGATATAGAATTATTGACTCAACATCCTTAATTTTGAGATCATAATTCTTATGCTTAAATTTATTGTTTATCATATACTCATTAAATTAAAATTTTGTATCTTATTAAAAATGAAAATAAAGGTTTTTCTCATATTTGATTATTCTAAAACGTGTTTAGATGTCCATCAAACAAATGGGTTTATTATAGCATGATTTGTGATAATATAATTGCTTGGATTAATTAAACATTCCAGACCTGCAATTCAGCAGACATCTATTTTTGATTCTTTCTTAGCTGAATTGTTGTTGAAGTTTCAAAATTCAGGTATAAGTGCTGTGATCACATTCTTAATCCTACTAAATAGCAAGGGTAAATTAAAAAGTGTGCATCAAATTACCATATCTGTTTTTACAGACATGTCAGAAATTTTATTTACAGAATGTTTATTGGACAGCAGTGATATGACTGTCAAATGAAACCTGTGAATATGGAATAATTCTAATATTCCAGAATTGCAATTTTTTTTTACATCTGCTATTATCATGAGCAGTTCAGGCCTAGGTCAATATCATTAACATGATATTATTAATAATTAGAATGCTCTTAACATGGTATAGTAGACTTCATGTTTGCTAATAAATGTGCAATTAGCTTTGCACAGTTATTATTAATGTAAATTCGGCCAACCAAAATAAATATATCAGAATTTATTAGAAATGTGCACCCCACGTAAAGCACTTCTTGTTATTCTACAGTATATTTCTACAAGCTTTATTGATTTCAGAATATATTTTAGATCTTGATAATGCAATATAGCCTGCACAGATATACTGCATAGAAGCATATGTGTGGTTTAAGGAGGTTTCAGATAAATACAAAATGATGAAAAGCAATAATGGCAAAGAGTGGAAACAAGGTAGCGTATTAGATTTGAGCTGTTAGATGTCTGCTCATTGATGTCAAAATCTTACTTCAAACGAATGTGTATGTTTCTAATTTCCATTTTTTCAAATGGGATTTTTGATTTTCTGTCTGTGATATCTGAATTGTTTATCCGTCTTTCTCAAAGCGGTAATTTTACCTTTGACAGTTTGGTTGGTATAACATGGGGATTTTGGAATGTAGCCCATAAATATGAACTACAGAAACCAGTATGGTGGTTCAATGAGAAATGCGGCTTTTCTTTTCAGCAGTGAAGATGCTGTTACTGCATCCCCACCACCACCTATATCACCCTAGGTGCAGTACTTATAACAGCTGCTCCCCCTGCCAACATGGTAGTTCTGCCCTAACTGTGGAGGACTTTTGTGCATTGCAGTCATAGCAGTGGTGATGTGCCAGTCACCACTTTTGTCACTAGAATCTTTGGGTCTGAAAAATGGTGTGGCCATGCACCGTTGAGGGAACATTAATGACTTCAACTTGACATAGATACATTTTTCTAAGTTTGTGTTAGTAATTAGCTTATCGTACCCTTGTAGTCTTCCTCTAATTTGCGAGCTAAAGAAAGTAAAGTGTCTTTCAGCCATCTGCTCATGGCTGACTCAAAAGCTATTAGAACTTAGAAAAAAACGTAACTAATCTCTCCATCATCTCCGAAAACTCATTGATACAAACATCTTTCCCCTGAGAATTTTCACCTCTGTTGAGTCTACACTGTCAAAACTTGCTTGACATACAAACACAGTGACCTCTATCAAACACACAGACTCAAATATTTCTCATACTCTTGGAGTCACATTGTCTTTCACAGATAATACACACTGACACACATACACAGACTCTAACTCCCACACACTTACCTCTTCCCGCTTTGTTAGCCACCAGCTTCTTTAATGGCTGTGTTAAGAGATTTCACGGCACTGGTGTCATACCGGTTGCCTACTGCTTGATCTAAGCTGTTTGGCAAGTATGGAAACCAGCATCTTTACTCTGTACTTCCGGCTTCTATCTGGTTGCTAGCAGGGCCGTCAAGAGGAATTTGGGGCTCCGGTACAGCAACTTTCCGGGGCCCCCTCCACACACAGCAGGAAAGGGGATGTGCAACGCCGCGTAGCGGCGCGCTGTTGAGAGGGGACGTGGTCACATAGTGATGGGGGTGTGGCCAACATGGACTGTGTCTGCGCCTCTTTACACATAATATTATGAGGGGGATAATTCAATTAGCCGCAATGTGTCTCTGGAATATCCGTGAAACAGTTTGCAGCGGGGCTTTTGACAGAAATTTCTACTGTCATTGCCGGCACAATGTCCACACTCCACATCACCGGCAATTGAATTTCCCCCATTATGTATTAAAATGGTGTTGCTCTCACCTACCTATTATTGCAGCTTTCGACCTGTTATTGCAGCTTTCGCAATCTGGTACTGGATTCTTGTCTGGATCCTGGAATGCTGGGACCTGCTTGGAAAATGTACATGAAATATGGAAAATAATTAGTGAACACAGTACACAACACAGATCACTCAGTATATAATTATATAACAAGCAAAATATGTGTGATAAAAATAATCATAGATATCTATATGTTTGGAATAATGAAACACAAGTATAACTGTATAAGAGAAATGGCTGCCTCTAGGGCAGTGTTGGCTAACCTGTGACACGCAAGATCTTGTGAAACTACAAGTCCCAGCATACCCTTCCAGCAATAAGCTGCTATATATTGGCAAATCATGCTGGGACTTGTATTTTCACAACACCTGGAGTGTCACAGGTTAGCCAACACTGCTCTAGGGGCTCTGCAACCCCATACAAAGATAAATACACAATACAAATGAAGAGGCGCTCAAAAACCCTTAGACATAAACTCAATAATGATGAGAGAAAATTACGTAAAATTTTAAACTCCAAACTAAATTATTCATGAAGTAACATGGGGGAGATTCAATTACCGACTATGTGAGACACGAACATTGCGCTGTGCACATTGCCGGCAATTACAGCAGGAATCTCCACTTTCAATAAATTATATATATATATGATATATATGTTTTTGAGCACCTCTTAATCCCCCCCAAGACACAGCATAAGTCACATAAGACACAATATAAGACCCCCCCAGACACAGCCAAAGTCCCTCCTGACACAGCATAAGTTCCCCCTGACACAGGGTAAGTCACCGCAGATACAGCCTAATCCCCACTGACACAGCCTAAGTCCCCCCAGACCCAACATAACCCCCCCACTCCCAGACATAACATAAGTTCCCCCTGACACAGCATACTTACCTAACATGTGTTGCTTTAGAGATGGAGCTCCTCCTCCTTGCTCTGCCAGCTGCTGGGACAGTGTGTGACATCATCGGGGACTGGGAGCTGCTAACATCTGTCAGATCTCTTCCTCCCCCATAGGCGCCCCCCAAAAGAAAAATTGCAGGTGCGTGAAAACGCTCGCGCACGTCACCCGCTGGGCTACTTTGTTTAGTTTTTTTTAAAGAATCATTTAAAAAAAATATATATTTACCTGACTGTGGGGCTCAGGCCCTCCAGGCAGGCCTAACCCCGGTAATTTGTACCCACCCCATCCCCCTCTTGGCGCCCATGGGGCTGCCTAGCTGATCTTGGTAATTTAAAGCCTGCTGTACTTGTGCAGCTAATCAGGCTGAAATTTATCTTCTTGGTCTTGCACTGAATTTAAACCCCTTCCTCGCTATCACATGTGCTGGTGATAGTTTCTGCTTGAGCTAGTATGCTGTTTGTATCCTGAACTGATTGGAGTTCTTGTTGTGACCTGGATATTTATTGGGTTTTACTGTTTCTCCTGCCCCTGACCATTGCATGTTTCTGCATTTGCATTAACATATTCCTGACGTTGGCCTGTTACACAGATTTGTACATTGAACTCTGCCAGCCCTGACCTCAGCCTGTATTTCGGATTTATTCTATTGAATGGTAGAGTGGTAGATTAGAGCAGGTAGCTGCAGACACAGTCCCTGATGTAAAAGCTGCCACAAGTAGCATATATGCAACATGGCTTGGTGCAGGCACATTAGAAAATAAGGAGACAACTGTACCACTTTTTGATTGTGCAAAACAAGAAAGTGTGGTCCTATTGTGCTTTCATACAGGCTGAAAACCTGTTCCGGCACAAAGTAAGGATCCAGAGCTGTCAGATAACCTCATCATTTACCCCTCTGCTGTAGTATAAGAATTTCTGAACTGAAAATGTTGCATGCTCAAGAGAGTAAAAGGATTGTGTCCCATCCTGCCCATATTTCTATACATTTGTTTTATGTGCAACAAACGCATTCGCTATTAGACATCAATAAAACTTAAAAACAAAAACAATTTAATACAGCAGAAACAACTCTCCTTCTTGTGTAAAACAAATTAAAGTAAACCTTTTTTGCTTACAGACGCACACTGTAGCATAATATATACACGAGCGACAAAGAAATCACCAATCGGCTTCAGCAGTGCAACTGCAAGAAACCAATTACAAGAAGCTCATAATGCATGATGATGACCATCGTCATCATCATGCACTATGTACAACTGCCCTGATCACATTGAAATAATAATTCTTTCTCAGGTGTATATACATCTTTTTTCTAGGCTGCATACATTCACATTTACTGTACTCAGCCTGCATTAGAACACCCTCATACCACCTCTGCAGACTGGCATAAGTGGCAGAATCACGCAAAACTGCATTGACAGGAATGTGTGCGCCCTCTTTCTGAGCATGCACAGAGCGAATTTATACAACACATGCTACATAAACTGGTGTACTTTAAAATCTCTGATTCAGCACCAAAGGGTAGTACAGAACATGTAAGAGGCATAATACAATGATGCCCAGGTGAATGAAGTGGGAGAACACAAGAACAGAGAAGGAGGGGTAGTCCTATTATACGATAAACTTACACCAATAAAGACTAATATTAATGTAAATCACAATATGTAGCAGAAGTCGGCCAAGATACTAAATAAATAGATATACAAAATGCATAATTACAAAAGTGATCATAACCATATGAAATGGGCAGCAAATCATTAACAAATTGTAAAGAAACAGAACAGTGCACATTTACCGTATATCAAGATGTCTGGTGTTTCAAGTGACCTTTCAATATAATGAATATGTACTAAATTAAAGATTTAGGGTAGGTGTGTGTGTGTGTTGGGGGAAGGGGAGTCTGGATGTCTCCCACAATGGTTGCTTAATGTACAAGCTTCACTAACAACTTCACTTCTGCACATGCTCCAGTGTACAGATGGGGAAAGGTAAAAGGCCCCAGTGGAAAACTCAAGGAGCCATTAAATCTAAGCCAGCATTGGACTTATCTTAATTCTTTTTAGAAGCGGAAGTGTCAACTGCTCTGAAAATCTGTGTAAAGAAAGCCTCTTACTGATCTACAATATCCTGTATGCTGTCCAGCTGCTGAAGCTGAACAGCGATGTAAAAGATGTGATAAATAATACAGTTGGGCCTGAAATCCTGGGACCAGAATTGGTATATCAAGCAGCTCCCCTAGTGAATGAAGGGGGAGGCAGATTTGAATATGGACTCAAGCACAGTGCTGAGAACCCTACACAGCTGCCACCTAATTGAGTGTGGCCTGTGATGTAATGCATGTCCGTTCCTCAAGATCATGAGTGATGGACTGGCACTGTATTGTTATGGGCAAAATGTTTTGGTTTTTAGAGAATTACACAACCAGAAACATTGCCGGCCCTATTCTTCGCAATCCCTGTACATAGAGAGACTCAAATGATCTTTCTATATATCCGCTTCTCTGTCGGAGCAAAATTGTTTCACCATGATCAGCGTCTCATGGCTGACAGCTACTGCGCATGCGCAAAAAACCCAGGCACCTCCGCTCTTTATAATCCCGGAACTTCTGCAGCAGCAGCTCCCCATCTATCTGGGAAGGTAAGAAGAGGAGCGTTGGGAAGAAGGCAACGGTAATTAGACATTTAGATCTCCAAGGACTACATTACAACCTAACCATGAGTGCAACATAATATGACATTTCTAAAGAGTCACCCCTCTGCGTAACGCCAAAGTCACCAATAGGAAATTGACTTCTGGTAACCCACCAATATGAACCACAAGTGAGGGATAATAGTTCCAGCATTTGAATGTTCATTTTCACTGGACTGAATACCTTTGATACTGGACTACATCTATTTTTTTTTTGCAATAACTTTTTATTGAGTACAATTTCAAAGAATGCAAATGTGTGGATAAAGGGCAATCAAACAAATTGACATACAGTTTGAATGTATGGAGAGTTAGAAAAGTAAAAATAATAAAAAAAATATCTTATTCGATCTGGCAAAGTGCAAGTATGTCAGCCAATTTTATATAGTCTAACATTTATGTGATTAAATGCGCTAGTTAGCTAAACATTGAAAATATGCAAAAAGTAAATAAAAGTTAAACATATAAGGAAGGTGGAGTTAAGAAAGGAAGGAAAAGAAGGGAGGGGAAAGGTCTTTGGTAAAATAATCCAGTCTTTGATGGTAACTAGGTAATGGGCAAATGAAAATGTCGGAAAAAGTGTTAACTCCTGTCAAGAAACTCCGCAAAAAGGGGACTATTTAGATAAAACAGAATATTTGTCGGTTTCTTGAAAATCCAACCAATAGAACCATGTGGCACAATAATCATTAACCCTATCAGAAGAGCAGAGAATCGGATCATCCAAATACATATAAAATTCAATGCGGGTGAACCATTCTTTCAGAGTTGGAGGAGAGGATCATCTCCAATGTACATAAATCACTGCCTTTGCGCCACTATTTAGAAGCTTTAACAAGGATTTTTTTATATAATGAAATTGGAATCTTTGTCTGATTTAATAGCCAAGTGCCTGGATCACCTGGTACTTCAGCTTTCATAATTTCTTTGAAGTAGCAATGACTCCATCCCAAAATGGTCTTAAAGATGACCATTCCCACCAAATGTGTAATGGTGTCCCAATAGCCAAATTACATCTCCAACAAATGTTAGAGGTCCCAGGATACATTTTAGAGAGGACATTAGGGCAGCGATACCATCTGGAGAGGACCTTTTACTGTGTCTCAAACACCGCAATGCTAAGTGAGCTAGCTTGGGTAATCTGAGAAATATTATTTTAGTGTTTTTCTTGAACCAGGTTGCCCATATCTTTTTCCCAGTCTTTTGTAAATTTTGGCAAAGAGGCAAAACGATTTTCAATCAGGATTTTATAAATCCCAGAAAGGACATGCATAGGGCATGAAGGAGATACACACATAGTCTCGAATAATGTCAATTCCCTACTAGCACCTATGCGCACCTCCCCTGTATTTAAAAAGTGTTTAAGTTGTAAGTAATGCCAAAGCTCTGAGCTGGGTAAACTCCACTTGGCCTGTAAATATTCAAAGGGATGTACACCAGATGGGCCCATCAGCTGGCCAGTGTAAAACAATCCCCGCCTGGGACCATTTTTAAACTCCTTTTCCCTGATTCCCGGAGGAAAGGACTGGTTGGCAAGCAGTGGGGTCAAGGGAGAAAAAATTGATGAGATATATTAAAGTTTACGAAGTTTGGTCTTACAGACTACAGTAGGTTTTATTATAGGATGCTGAATGTTTGGTAAACTTGTAAGCCAAGGAATGGTATTAGAATAATTTTCAAGAGACCATTCCTCTTTTGTCACCCACTGCTTGTCTGCTTTTGCCCTTGTCCAATCAAGAATTCTGCTAAGCATGACGGCGTCATAGTAAGTCTCGAAATGAGGGAGTTGAAGGCTGCCAAAATGCTTACGCCTGAATAAAAGGTCATGATTAAAGCGAGGTTTCCTTCCACCCCACACTAAGTCTCTAATCAAACGGTTCAAGTTTGAGAACCACTTTCTAGGAATGTAAATTGGTAGAGTTTGCAAAAGATACAGAACACGTGGGAGAATATTCATTTTGACAATATTAGCTCTACCTATCCATGAGAAATTCTTTCCTCGCACCACTCACTCAGTTCCTTTCGAAGTTTGTTGTAAGTAGGTTAAAAATTAACATCAAATAATTGGGAAAGGCTCCTGTGATATAGACTCCCAAATATTTGACATGTTTCAGGTGCTATGTGAAAGCAAAAGCATGTTGGAGTCCTTCAATCACCTTCGGAGCAGCAGTAAGATTAAGTGCAACATATTTTGAATAGTTTATCATAAAATTTGATAAAGCTCCAAATTTGTGAAACTCCGAAACCAAATTTGGGACAGAGATTACAGGATTTGTAATCATCGCTAAGAAATCATCAGCGAAGAGTACAAGTTTGTATGATGATTTACCCATTTGAATCCCAGAAATATCAGGGTTCATTGACCTCGCCAATGCCTCCATGCATTGAACAAAAACAAGTGGTGATAAAGGACATCCTTGTCTGGTACCACTGGAGATTGTCACTGGCTCGGAAAGATCACCATTTATTTTTATCCTTGCTATGGACCGGTGGTATAGTGCGAGCATTCTATGGAGATTTGTTTGGCCCAGGCCCAGATGGGTTAGAGCACCACTTAGAAATGTCCAGTCTATTCTGTCAAACACCTTTTCAGCATCAGTTGAGAGCAACATAGATTGGATGGAAGAACTGGATGCCAAGTGTATAAGGTCAAGAACTTTAGTAGTGTTGTCCCTCGCCTCACGGCCAGGCACAAATCCCACCTGATCAGAATGTATAATATCCCCCGACAAGGTGGCTTTACGTCTTGTCTCTAATGTTTTAAGTTTACTTAAAGGGAAGTCTTATATGCCTCTTTTTTGGGAGCTCCCAGTTGGATTACTTTACCTCTTATAACACATTTATGAGCCTCCCAAACTGAAAGTTTAGAGGACTCCACAATGTCATTGTAAGTAATGTAATCATTGATAGTGTCATCAATCTGTGACCTACAGTCTGAGTTCTGTAATAATGTTTCATTTAGTTTCCAGAAACAAGGTTTTTTTATAAGGTCTATCAAATTGGAGTGTGAGAAAAACCGGGACGTGATCAGACCAAGTGGTTTGGCCAATTGCTGTGTCCTGTACCAAGTGCAAATGCCTATGCAAAAGAAATAGATAATTTAAGCTTGAGTAAACTCTGTGTGGGTGAGAAAAGAAAGTATAATCATTATCAGTGGGATTGTGGAGTCTCCACACGTCAGCCAGCTGATGGGCATGGAGGGTGCGTCTTACCTTGCGGTACAGTTTGTCAGGGTACCTATGAGTCTTAGAGGAGGAGCCTAACTCCGGATGCAGAGTCCAGTTGAAGTTCCCACCAACCACCAAAATTCCATACAGGAATGAGTCAACTTGCTCCATAGTTTTCTTGAAGAAGCCAGGTTGACCTTGATTAGGTGAGTAAATATTAACAAAGGTGAAGGTTTGGCTATAAATTTTACATTTCAGCAGAATATCCCTCCCCTCCTCCAACCTGTATTTTGCTACATTCATAAGAGTAAGTCGTTTAGAAAAGAGGATGGCCACTCCATAGAGTTTTTCCCTTACTGTTGTTACTAAAGTAGGCATGAGGATAATAGTAATTACGAAAAGAAGGTGCTGAATCTTGTTTGAAATGCCTTTCTTGAATGAAAGCTATGTCAACCTTATGGGCCTGGATTTCCCATAGTGCCCTTGATCTTTTTTCTGGGATATTTAACCCCTTTGCATTTATAGAAACAATCTTAAGTTTCACTGCCATGAGACTACAATTAGCCAAGCAAAGAAATGACCTTTACATCTGAAAGAGCGTATGCAGATTGGATCCTGAGGGGGGAAGGAAAGAGGGGGAAGGGCCAAGGGGGGAGGGGGGACAACAGGCTGGGGGGGAAAAGGAATAAGACAACATACAACCAAAAAGAACCATACTACACTAAAAATGTGGTGATATTGACAGGGACAACTATCAAATAACAAATCCATTCAAAAACATATAGATTTGTAAAGTACATCAATAACAAATTAGAATAATTGGGTAGAATAAGAAAAATAGAAAAAACATCCTGGAGAATTAGAAGCTATATGAGTGGTAAATAGAATTACTTATAAAATAGACCTGTGTTGGATCTATGTTCGACAATAAAGTTAAATAGTAAACTACAAACAAATAGGATCTAACCCATTATTACTTGAAATATTAAAGAATCTCCTGACTGGACCATGCTCCTTCAACATCTGTGTAGATAACCAAAGTAAAAGCCAATTCCGTCTAATCCACCTATAGAGAATAAAAGAACTGGAAAACACATACAAAAAACAATATATAGGTGAGACTGAGTTCTAAGATACCAACTAAGAAATCGTTGAGATCAACATAGCGTCCAAGACCTCAAGATCAATTCAAAGCAAATTAGTGTAGATGGTTATGTTCAAGTGTTCTCTTCAGTAAAAGGACTTTGTCGTCTCTTGGCATTTCTCTTTGGCTTCCCACCAGCTGCTTATTGTCAGAGCCTGCAGAAGGTAATTGTGGAAAAAGCAGTTGATGGTGAGTCTGCCATTCAGTTAATGAAACCACCTGGATGTCAAGCGCGTTGCAGATGAACTCTAACTCCGAAGGTTCACTGAAAATCACTGATGTCCCTTTGTGGGTGTCCTGGAGGCTCATAGGATAACCCCATCAGTATATAAAATTATTCTTACAAAGCTGTGTCGTTAGAGGTCTTAGCATTCTGTGGGTTTGTAAAGTATGCCACGATAAGTCCTGAAATATTTGTATAATGTTTCTGTCAAATTCAACATTTTCCAGACGTCTGACTTTGTTGAGGATGGGTAAAGTAGTGGAGCCTGTAAATTACATCTCAAGGCTTTTCAGTTGCAACCCCTCTTGGGCGGAGGGCTCTATGAGCTCTATCAAATGTAATAAGTTCATCTGAGTCTTGTTCCAGGATTTCGATAAAGATTTTTGTTAAAACATCAACCAATGGACTGCATCTATTTACCACCAGTGTATACCATAATGACAGTTTCATGTGAATGTGTGTGTGTATGTATATATATATATATATATATATATATATAAAATATAAATTATAAATATATATATATATATATATATATATATATATATATATATATATATAATATAAATATACAGACATACATATATTGTGGCAAAGAGGGATATTTGCCACAGTTCCCCTATAGGGGAACAGGTAGGAACACAGTTAATCTGCAGCTGCATACCTGTGTCCGATTGCTGTGAATGCTGTACTTTCTCACAATATATATATATATATATATATATATATATATATATATATATATATATATATATATATTACAAGTTGCTCTTGATTTTACCATACTAACATTTCATACATTTGGCATATATGTATACATATCCACCAAGATCTCCAACCTGTGCGTCTAGGAACCACACTGTAATTCTATCTAATTTTCAGAGGGGAGGAACTCAACAGGTTCTATTTAGTGGCAGCACAGCTGATAATATTCCAGGAAGTGCAGATTACCCTAAATGTTTGCTGGTGTCTTTAGTTGCTGCTTGTCTGGATCCTGGAATGTTGGGGGCCCTATTTGGAAAAAAAATGGGTACATGATATTTAGAAAACTACAAACAGCATTAAATCAATGTAACACCCACGTTTTATAGATAGGCCTCCCTTCAACCCCAACATTAAAATAATAGTATTCACATTTGATAAATAAATCTATTTCCCTCCATCCAGCCCCAACATTAAATTAATGGAATTGCCATTTAATAAATAAACTTATTACCCTCCCTCCTAACAGCCCCAGCAATAAATAGCAATTACTTGTAATAAATATAACTATTTCCCACAACCATTAAATAATTCATATTCACATTTAATAAATAGCCCTCCTCCCCAAACTCAGCCCCATAGTGAGTTAATAGCCCCAAACCACCCCAGCATTAAGTTAAAGGTCCTGATACCTCACCTTAAATTAATAGGCCTCACAAATAAATTAAAAGCACCCACCATTAAATAATTAGCTCTGACCCACAGTCTACCATTAAAATAATAGCCTACCTCTCACCCAAATTACAATAGAGACTCTCTAACAATAAATTAATAGTATGATGATGGTGATGATTTATGTTTAATAAATATACCTATTTCTGCATCACTGCCATTAAATAATTCATATTCAAATTTTAAAAAAAATAAACCTCATTTTCCCCAAACAGCCAAACATATTTAATAGCCTCCAACCCACCCCAGAATTAGATTAAAGGTCTAATCACCCCATCTTAAATTGATAGGCTCCACTATTAAATTAAATAGCCCCACCAATAATTTAAATTGCCTCACCATCACAGCACAACAATAACAACAGTGCCCGCAAATCATATTATGCCATACAGTAGTGCCCCCATATCATATTACACAGTAATGTCCCCAAATCATGTTATGACACAGTAGTGCCCCCAATTCAAGAAAGGATGGTTAAAATGTAATCAAAATACATTGTACACGTGAAATATATTAATATACGTGATTACATGGTGCTTAATAACCTGTGTTCTGTTCACCTACTGAGCACGCAGGGCGAGGAGAGAGCCGTAGCTGGCAGCTCAGACAGGTATTCTTCCAAGATATGAACACTCACCGGGAGCATGGGAGAGAGTATAGAAGGAGATGAGGATCAGGAAGGGGTGGTGGGGGCCAGCAGCCCTGGGCTAATCTGCACAGCACATGTAGGAAGGTGTTTGTTTCCTGGGGAGGACCCAGCCACCAGGAAGTCAGTCACTGTAGGGGTCAGCCATTAATAGGCTAGGGCCAGCGCCGTTAGCTTGAGCACAGAGAATGGACTTGGCATATATACCAGGAAGGAAATAATGGCCAATCCGCCCCTGCTTGGGTCAGTCCCTGCACTTGCCCAAAAGAGTATTTTTTCTGTCAGGCCCGGGAGGCATATGCCTCCCTGCCCCCGGCCCAGCCTGTCTCTGTGTGTGCCTCAATTGCATGTTGATGTGATTGTACAGAAATATAATCATTAGTTTTATTGATGTGTGTGTGGCCACTGTAAAAATCTGGTCATCTTACTTATATATATATGCAAGACAGAATAGAATAGGCACAAGTAACACATTATACTGATCAATTAACTATTCTGAATTACGGTAGGTGATATCACGTAGAACTTATCTGAATTTTGGAATTAAATGTTATATTGCCATGAATAATTGTGCTTATATTAACACTTGAATGTGTTGAAGAACACACAAAAGTTAAAGTTACTCAATTAATTTAGAAGTTATGAAAGGAGGTGTTATCAAGAAATAAAATACACTAAATCCCACAGCACACTGCAGTTAGCCAGTAAGAGACTAATTAAATGTGCCTCCTATTTGTAAATAAAATGCAGACTAAGTTACATACATTGGCAAATATATGATAAGATACATATTTGCAAATGTGAGGCAGTTTTAATTTGTTCTACTAGCTAACATGTATGTGCTGGGGGACTTGCAGTGTTTCTGAGATAACAAAAATTCTGGTAATCAGGGCCAGAAGAACACAGTAAACATGGTACGGGTCATTCCACATCAAATCAACCTTAAAATTATAAAATAATCAAAAAGTCTACCTGCTCTAATTTCAATTAAGTCTGGTATAATAAATGCTGCCATGGGTGTAAAGGGGACGAGATCACAACCAGTGTGTTATAGACCTGTAAGCCTGACATCAATAGTGGGGAAACTACTGGAAGGTATATTAAGGGATAGTATTCAGGATTATTTGGTGCACAATAAGATTATTAGTGGGAATCAGCATGGATTTATGAGGGATAGGTCATGTCAAACAAATCTAATTAGTTTCTGCAAGGAAGTTAGTGGGAACTTGGACCAGGGCAGCACAGTATATGTGGTCTACTTAGATTTTGCAAAGGCCTTTGACACAATGCCACACAAGGGGTTGGTTTACAAAATAAGGGAACTGGGTCTAGGAAACAACATTTGTACTTGGATTGAAAACTGGTTAGATAATACAGAACTGAGAGTTAATAAATGGATAAATGGAACATTTTCTAATTGGTCAAAAGTTTTAAGTAGAGTACCTCAAGGTTCTGTGCTGGGGCCACTCCTTTGTAATATATCTATTATTGACCTTGGTGATAGTTTAGAGCGGCGGTTCCCAAAGTGTGCGCCGCGGCTCCCAGGAGTGCCGCGGCGCTGTCACTGGGGTTCCGCGGGCCAGGCAAAAAAAAAAAAGAAAACAGAAACTTACCAATCTGCGCGGCACCGGGACCCAGCAGCCTCATCTCTCCCGCAGCTGTCACTGACGTCATTCAGTGAGAGGAGGCTGCAGGGTCCCGGCACCGCGCGGATTGGTAAGTTTCTGTTTTCTTTCTTTTTTTTTTTTTGCCTGGCGCGGGACAGAGGGAGGGGGACAGAGGGCAGACCGAGGGCAGAGAAGGAGGAGGACAGATGGCAGACCAGGAGCACAGATAGCAGAGGAGGAGAGGGACAGAGGGCAGAGGAGGAGGAGGAGGACAGATGGCAAAGGAGGAGGACAGAGGGCATAGGAGGAGGACGGAAGGCAGACCAGGAGCACAGATGGCAGAGGAGGAGGGGGACAGAGAGCAGACCGAGGGCAGAGGAGGAGGAGGACAGATGGCAAAGGAGGAGGACAGAGGGCATAGGAGGAGGAGGACAGAGGGCAGACCAGGAGCACAGATGGCAGAGGAGGAGGGGGACAGAGAGCAGACCGAGGGCAGAGGAGGAGAAGGACAGATGGCAGAGGAGGAGCACAGATGGCAGAGGAGGAGGGGGACAGAGAGCAGACCGAGGGCAGAGGAGGAGGAGGACAGATGGCAAAGGAGGAGGACAGAGGGCATAGGAGGAGGGGGACAGAGGGCAGACCAGGAGCACAGATGGCAGAGGAGGAGGGGGACAGAGGGCAGACCAGGAGCACAGATGGCAGAGGAGGAGGGGGACAGAGGGCAGACCGAGGGCAGAGGAGGAGGAGGACAGATGGCAAAGGAGGAGGACAGAGGGCATAGGAGGAGGGGGACAGAGGGCAGACCAGGAGCACAGATGGCAGAGGAGGAGGGGGACAGAGAGCAGACCAAGGGCAGAGGAGGAGGACAAAGGGCAGAGGAGGAGGGGCACAGAGGGCAGACCAGGAGCACAGATGGCAGAGGAGGAGGGGGACAGAGAGCAGACCGAGGGCAGAGGAGGAGAAGGACAGATGGCAAAGGAGAAGGACAGAGGGCATAGGAGGAGGGGGACAGAGGGCAGACCAGGAGCACAGATGGCAGAGGAGGAGAGGGACAGAGGGCAGAGGAGGAGGAGGAGGACAGATGGCAAAGGAGGAGGACAGAGGGCATAGGAGGAGGACGGAAGGCAGACCAGGAGCACAGATGGCAGAGGAGGAGGGGGACAGAGAGCAGACCGAGGGCAGAGGAGGAGGAGGACAGATGGCAAAGGAGGAGGACAGAGAGCATAGGAGGAGGAGGACAGAGGGCAGACCAGGAGCACAGATGGCAGAGGAGGAGGGGGACAGAGAGCAGACCGAGGGCAGAGGAGGAGAAGGACAGATGGCAAAGGAGGAGCACAGATGGCAGAGGAGGAGGGGGACAGAGAGCAGACCGAGGGCAGAGGAGGAGGAGGAGGACAGATGGCAAAGGAGGACAGAGGGCATAGGAGGAGGGGGACAGAGGGCAGACCAGGAGCACAGATGGCAGAGGAGGAGGGGGACAGAGGGCAGACCAGGAGCACAGATGGCAGAGGAGGAGAGGGACAGAGGGCAGACCAGGAGCACAGATGGCAGAGGAGGAGGGGGACAGAGGGCAGACCGAGGGCAGAGGAGGAGGAGGACAGCTGGCAAAGGAGGAGGACAGAGGGCAGACCAGGTGCACAGATGGCAGAGGAGGAGGGGGACAGAGAGCAGACCAAGTACAGAGGAGGAGGACAAAGGGCAGAGGAGGAGGGGCACAGAGGGCAGACCAGGAGCACAGATGGCAGAGGAGGAGGGGGACAGAGAGCAGACCGAGGGCAGAGGAGGAGAAGGACAGATGGCAAAGGAGGAGGACAGAGGGCATAGGAGGAGGGGGACAGAGGGCAGACCAGGCGCACAGATGGCAGAGGAGGAGGGGGACAGAGAGCAGACCGAGGGCAGAGGAGGAGAAGGACAGATGGCAGAGGAGGAGCACAGATGGCAGAGGAGGAGGGGGACAGAGAGCAGACCGAGGGCAGAGGAGGAGGAGGACAGATGGCAAAGGAGGAGGACAGAGGGCATAGGAGGAGGGGGACAGAGGGCAGACCAGGAGCACAGATGGCAGAGGAGGAGGGGGACAGAGGGCAGACCAGGAGCACAGATGGCAGAGGAGGAGGGGGACAGAGGGCAGACCGAGGGCAGAGGAGGAGGAGGACAGATGGCAAAGGAGGAGGACAGAGGGCATAGGAGGAGGGGGACAGAGGGCAGACCAGGAGCACAGATGGCAGAGGAGGAGGGGGACAGAGAGCAGACCAAGGGCAGAGGAGGAGGACAAAGGGCAGAGGAGGAGGGGCACAGAGGGCAGACCAGGAGCACAGATGGCAGAGGAGGAGGGGGACAGAGAGCAGACCGAGGGCAGAGGAGGAGAAGGACAGATGGCAAAGGAGAAGGACAGAGGGCATAGGAGGAGGGGGACAGAGGGCAGACCAGGAGCACAGATGGCAGAGGAGGAGAGGGACAGAGGGCAGAGGAGGAGGAGGAGGACAGATGGCAAAGGAGGAGGACAGAGGGCATAGGAGGAGGACGGAAGGCAGACCAGGAGCACAGATGGCAGAGGAGGAGGGGGACAGAGAGCAGACCGAGGGCAGAGGAGGAGGAGGACAGATGGCAAAGGAGGAGGACAGAGAGCATAGGAGGAGGAGGACAGAGGGCAGACCAGGAGCACAGATGGCAGAGGAGGAGGGGGACAGAGAGCAGACCGAGGGCAGAGGAGGAGAAGGACAGATGGCAAAGGAGGAGCACAGATGGCAGAGGAGGAGGGGGACAGAGAGCAGACCGAGGGCAGAGGAGGAGGAGGAGGACAGATGGCAAAGGAGGACAGAGGGCATAGGAGGAGGGGGACAGAGGGCAGACCAGGAGCACAGATGGCAGAGGAGGAGGGGGACAGAGGGCAGACCAGGAGCACAGATGGCAGAGGAGGAGAGGGACAGAGGGCAGACCAGGAGCACAGATGGCAGAGGAGGAGGGGGACAGAGGGCAGACCGAGGGCAGAGGAGGAGGAGGACAGCTGGCAAAGGAGGAGGACAGAGGGCAGACCAGGTGCACAGATGGCAGAGGAGGAGGGGGACAGAGAGCAGACCAAGTACAGAGGAGGAGGACAAAGGGCAGAGGAGGAGGGGCACAGAGGGCAGACCAGGAGCACAGATGGCAGAGGAGGAGGGGGACAGAGAGCAGACCGAGGGCAGAGGAGGAGAAGGACAGATGGCAAAGGAGGAGGACAGAGGGCATAGGAGGAGGGGGACAGAGGGCAGACCAGGAGCACAGATGGCAGAGGAGGAGGGGGACAGAGAGCAGACCGAGGGCAGAGGAGGAGAAGGACAGATGGCAAAGGAGGAGGACAGAGGGCAGAGGAGGAGGGGGACAGAGAGCAGACCGAGGGCAGAGGAGGACAGATGGCAAAGGAGGAGGACAGAGGGCAGAGGAGGAGGGGGACAGAGAGCAGACCGAGGGCAGAGGAGGAGAAGGACAGATGGCAAAGGAGGAGGACAGAGGGCAGAGGAGGAGGGGGACAGAGGGCAGAGGAGGAGGGGGACAGAGGGCAGAGGAGGAGGACAGAGGGCAGACTAGGAGAACAGAGGGCAGAGGAGGAGGGGGACAGAGGGGGAGGAGGACAGAGGGCAGAGGGGGACAGAGGGCAGAGGGCAGAGGAGGAGGGCAGAGGAGGGGGACAGAGGGCAGACCAGGAGGACAGAGGGCAGAGGAGGAGGGCAGAGGAGGTGGGCAGAGAGCAGAGGAGAGGGACAGAGGGCAGAGGAGGGGTGCAGAGGAGGGGGACATATGGCAGAGGAGGAGGGGGAGAGAGGGCAGAGGAGGGGGACAGCGTGAGAGATGGCAGAGGAGGGGGCAGCGTGAAAGAGGGCAGAGGAGGGGGCCAGCGTGACAGAGGGGGCAACGTGAGAGAGGGCAGTGTGCCTGGATGCAGAGGGGGCAGTGTGCCTGGTTGCAGAGGGGGTAGTGTGCCTGGTTGCAGAGGGGGCAGTGTGCCTGGATGCAGAGGGGGCAGTGTGCCTGGATGCAGAGGGGGCAGTGTGCCTGGATGCAGAGGGGCATTTTTGCATACAACTAAATAAGTATTTCTGTCGTGACCTAAATACTTATTACAACTTTTTGACCCAACTACCTCTAAAACAGGACTGTTCAGTAATTATTTTGGTGGGGTGCCTTGAAAAAATTTGGAGACTCTAAGGGTGCCGCGAACTGCAAAAGTTTGGGAACCACTGGTTTAGAGAGTAATGTTTTGCATTTTTGCAGATGACACTAAACTCTGTAAGGTAATAAAATCAGAGCAAAATGTAGCTTCTCTACAGAGGGAGTTAAATAAACTGGGGAATTGGGTTGCCAAATGGAATATGAGGTTTAACATAGATAAATGTAAGGTTATGCATTTAGGGATCAAAACCAAACATGCAATCTATAAATTAAATGGGATTAATTTAGGGGAATCTGTAATGGAAAAGGATTTGGGAGTGCTCGTAGACAGTAGACTTAGCAATAGTGTAAATGTCAAGCAGCAGCTGCAAGGGCAAATAAAGTATTGTCATGCATAAAAAAGGATGCAAGGGAAGACCGTGTAATTTTGTCACTGTATAAATCATTGGTAAGACCTCATCTTGAATATGCAGTACAGTTCTGAGCACCACTCTATAAAAAACAGAAAGGGTTTAGAGAAGGATGACAAAATTGATAAAGGGTATGGAGTCATTAAGTTATGAGGAAAGGTTAGCCAATTTAGGCATGTTTACTTTAGAAAAGAGGTGTCTAAGAGGAGATATGATTACTATGTACAAATACATTAAGGGTAAATACAGAGGACTTTCATGGGAACTTTTTACCCCAAGGACCATACACAGGACACGCGGTCAGCCGCTGAGGTTAGAGGGGAGGAAGTTTCACAACCAGCAAAGGAAGGGGTTCTTTACAGTAAGGGCATTCAAGATATGGAATTCACTGCCAGGGAAGGTTGTGATGTTAGATTCAATAGATATGTTTAAGAAACGGCTAAACAAATTTTTAGTGGAATAGTGTATCCAGGGATATGAAGGATAGTAGTGGATGCCTTCTCTTCTCTGCCTGGCCTGGTGACTGAAGCTTCTTGTGAGTACAGTGTTGCTTCCAGTCTGCTGGGTCTCTCCCTCCCAGCACCCCTTCTCCAAGTTGCTCTTCCACTCTGCTCCCAGCACACATTCTCCCAGTCTGATAATATTCAAATGTGACACAAATGGTCCAGGGTCAGGTCAGGTTAGGTTTGGGTGGGCTTAAATTAGTGACCAAGGAGCTTTTTTTTTTTACTAATTAAAGCACACCCAAACCTAACCTGACCACTTTTAGTGGTCCAGGGAAATGTTAAAGGCCTATCCAACACAATTGAAGTGTCTTTCCACGTAGAGTATATTTCCACTTAAGTTTGCATGCCTGCACAGAAGTGGGAGCAGGCGCTGGCTGTAAAATATCGTCCCCAAACACACCCGAAGAGGAATGTGCATTGCGCTCAGGGCTGCCAAGAGGAATTCAGGGCCCCGGTACAACAACTTCATGGGGATGCCCTTATAGCTGAGAACAAAAAACCTTATGTGCCGCCCCATAGCAGTGGCACAAAAAATTTGTCCGTCCCCAAAAAATTTCTGCGGCACAAAAAAAATGTGAAAAAATTGGTACGACCCAAACATTTTTGTACGGCACAAAAACTTTGTACGACCACACCCACAAAAATGTGGGTGTGGTCGTACAATTGGGGGCATGGCTATGAATCACTTGGCGTGCCCAGGAAACCATCTTACAGAAATAAAACTTGCATTGTTGTGTACACCATTGAACGGTCACCAAAAATTGTGATTGTCCCACTAGAATCACAACATTTCACACAATCTCCTGCTCTCTCCTACCTGTTCTTCTCACTTTCACCACCTGTGGCTGCAGGTTTCCTTAGTTGCAGCTTGTCTGCATTCTGGAATGTTGGGGGCACTATTTGGAAAAAAAAATGGGTACATTTAGAAAATTACAGCCAGCCCTGGCGTTAAATCAATAGCACCCACGATTAATAATTAGGCCTTCCTCCAGCCCCAACATTAAAATAATAATATCCACATTTAATAAATAAACCTATTTCCTTCCCTACAAACAGCCCCAGCAATAAATTAATAGCATTTACATTTGAGAAATATACCTATTTCCCGCAACCATCACTGACATTAAATAATTCATAGGCACTGTCGTGAACATAGAGAGCTTGCAGTTATTTATAAGGGATAATTCATAACTGCAGTGTAAATAGGTTGTATCAAATGAATCCATTGATAAGTTAGTGTGACATGGTTCTCTTCGAAGCTGTTAGATCAATGGGTTTTGTGTATGTTAAGCTACCCAGAGAGGGCTGGTAGATAAGGGTAGCACCTTATACCATTTATGGCAGGACGCAAATGTGAAAGCCTTTGAGGATATCTCTTGCAAGACAATGAAATCTAACACCTGTTTGGGAGGCCCCAGACATGCCGACTGCAGAAACAGGGTTGTATGGTAATGACAGATTCAAGCTGAATAAGGTCACAGGAAAAAATCATATCATTTTCTCAAATATCATACATACCAGAGGCATGTGGGCTATGCAAATGAAGGGAAACTTATGACCTGTTGTGTGGAGGCAAAATCAGGTTTGTAAGTCATATGAGTGAGAAGTTAGGATAGAGTGACAAAAACCTGTCTCTACAGCATAATCATAAAACCCTAATTTGCATTCTACAGTCCTGTTGGTTCTGACCTCCCAGGAAGGGGGGCTGTGGGCTTTGTAGCTTGGTTTTAAAACTGTATTGGAAATGTAACTCGGGGTTCTCTCTGAGGGAATCATTTGATTGAAGAGGTTCCATTTTTTCTGCTTCTTCCAGCACCAGAAACTTGATTCTAAGTGAGGTATCAATTCTGTGTTTTATCCTTTTTATTTTATAAGAAACAATTGCACTATATTTGTATGTCTTTTATTATCTTTTTATCTTAAGCATTGTGGACGTATTTTCCATATTAAATTACACTTACTAAGTTCTAGTCTCTGTGTTCTTACGAATTCACGCGACAGTTTGGTCCAGACGCCACCTAATTGAAACTGTGCAAACCTTGTGGTTTATGTGAACTCTGATTAAAGTAAATTGTGCTAGATTAATGCTAGGGAGAACCGAAGGCTTCCTAAATAAGAGTGTCAGCTCTTGTCCGAAAAACCTTGGTGGTGGTAATTAGTATCGCAAAGCTAGTGTGTGGCATAGATAGGGAAGGATTTAATTATTTTAGGCAGACCAGGGGGTAAATGTATGAACGTGCGGGTTCTTCAACACCCGCGTGTTCAGCGTGTTCGGCGATTAAATTTCAAGCGCGCTGCATTGTAAAGGGAAACCGCACGTTCATACATTTACCCCAGGTGTTTGTCGTTTGGTTAACCCTGTGTCACATAAGCATCATGCAGACTCAGGTGAGTGCTGTTCGTGACAAATTGGTGGCAAGCTTGTGGGATGTATTTTTAATTTTTTAAGAACTTAAGTGAGTTAGGGGTGTGATCCCGGAGAGAGGAAATACAGACTAATTCACCAGAGACTGAACTCAATGCTTAAAACATTATAAGACATACAGCAATTGTTTCTTTCCCTCCCCTTCTCTTTTTTTTTTTCTTCTCTTTTTTTTTATTTGGCATTGAACTGAGGAGATGGCTGCTGCATATAAACGTTTGACAAAGGAGGCGCTGATTTCAGATTGTGAGGATGCAGAAATTCCCACTAGTGGCAAAAGTAAGGAGCAATTGATTGAAGCTCTTGTACAGAGGGATCAGCATCAACTTGTGTCCAAGGAAGAGCATAGCCAGGACTCAGAAGTGGACCTGACTGTGGATATTCCTCAAAACCAGGGACGGTAAATTTCGGATGATTCTAATGGTTCATGTGTGGACACTGCTATGGACGTTTATATGCAAACCGCCCTAAAATATTTGGGCCCGGCGGACATTACAACTAAAATGTAACTCATACAGCAGTTCCAGGAGAAGGAAGCTGCTGACCGTCAGGAGAGAGAGAGGCGTGCTGCTATGGAGGCAGCAGAGAGGCGCTGTCACTCACCGGACCGTGAGTGCCTCTGCGCTGGTGCGTGGCTCCCTAGCCTTCCTGTCGGCACCTATCCTGAACCGCGGCCGTCCGCCATCCTGATGGTCTGCGCATGCGCAGCTCCCAAGAACTCTTGTGACTGTTGCTTTTAATCCAAATTGGTTGATCAGGCAACTCCCAATTTAAGGCACCTGTGTGCATTACCTCATTGCCTGATCTTGGAGTCTCATTCCCTGTGAGTCTCTGAAGGTGTCCTCTGTGTTCTATTAGTGTCTTCAGTTTCCTGCTGATTCCTGATCTACTCCTCGCTGGTTTCCATACCCGCTACAATCTCCTGTGTACTACTAGTGTCTTCAGTTTCTGTGGATTCTCTGTGCTACTCATCGCTGGTTTCCATACCTGCTGCAGTCTCCTGTTTCCTGCCTGTGTCCTCAGCTGGACTCTGATTACCGGATCTACTCATCTGTGGTTCCTACACTCATCTCTGCTGTCCAGCGTCTCTGCAGTTTCTGCATCTCCCTGTGGACAGACTGTTCTACTGAATAGCGGTATGCCTATCTGTTATTGACTTTCTACGTTTACTCTGCATATCCACTAGGACAAGTTTCCACGCTCAGCAGCGGTATCCATACCCGCTATAGACTGTTATTGTTACGCTGCATACCTGTTTGGAATTAACCGTACTACTCAGTCGTTATATGCATAACTGTGATTGACTATCCATTATTGGCCTGCATATCTGTGCTGAGCAAGTCTCTACCACATATCTGTGCTGAGCAAGTCTCTACCAAGCAGCGCCACACATACCGTTATATAGACGTTGTTGGATACGCTGCATACCTATTGGGATCAAGTTCCTCTGTGCTCTCAGTGTCTGCATCCTATTATCTTTGTATGCTTTCACTCATCAACACTTGTACACATCCTCACCTATTAAGCAGTGGTACAACTTGCTATACGCAGACCACTGACTTCCCCGCTACCTACCTGCACCTGGACAAGTCCTCTCACCATAAGCAGTGGTACAACTTGCTATACGCAGACCATTGACTTCCCCGCTACCTACCTGCACCTGGACAAGTCTTCTCACCATAAGCAGTGGTACAACTTGCTGTACGCAGACCCCTGACTTCCCCGTTACCTACCTGCACCTGGACAAGTCTCTTCACCATAAGCAGTGGTACAACTTGCTGTACGCAGACCACTGACTTCCCTGCTACCTCCCTGCATCTACTCACGTCCATCCTGATCTCCGTGTTCAAATCTGCCTTTCCACTATATCAGCTAGTCGCTGATTCATTGACCAAAGATTGCTGCAAGTCACTAACTTTCCTATTATTTATTGGCATTCTCTCTCCATCTGCTGTGATATCTGTTCCGCTAGTCACCCCGCTACCAGAGGACCGTTGTGTGAACTTCACTACTTTGGTAAGCCCAGTCATCTGGTGAATTCCTGGGCAAGACTCCTAGTGCCCGTGACAGGCGCGCTGCTATGGAGGCAGCAGAGCGCCAAGCAGAGCGCCAGGCAGAAAGAGAATCTGCCGAGCAAGAGGCAGAGAGGAGATATGAGCTGGAGCTTGCCAAGCTCAAACGCCAGCCAGAAGCCAAAGAGGCTGGTATTAGCAGACCCCGTCCTGAGAATTTCCCTGTATGGGAAAAAAACGGGGATTTGGATGCTTTTTTGCGAGGATTTGAAAAGACTTGCCGACAGTATGGACTGGCCAAAGATCAGTGGGCACAATATTTAACCCCTGGTTTGCGAGGTAAAGCATTAGAAGCCTTTGCAGATCTTCCACCTGAGATGGACGGAAATTATGAGGCAATCAAAAGTTGCAAGGTTTTAACATCAACCCAGAGGCGCATAGGCAGAAATTCAGAGATTTAAAACGCAGTGCCTCTGACACATATTCAGGACTTGTGGCCCAGCTGTGTGCTTCCTTCAAACAGTGGGTTGGAGGACTACAGATCACCATTTTTGATGCTCTGCAAGATTTGATGATCCAGGAGCAGTTTCTGACTTTGTGCCCAGCTGATGTGAAGGAATGGGTAGTGGATCGTGACCCTACATCATCTGCGGAAGCAGCTAGACTGGCTGACAAGTACACTGTCACCCGGGCACCTGCAGCTAAAAGAGGAACTTTTGTGCCAGGGCAGTCGGCCTGGAAAGGGGGCCGGCCAGGAGGATCAACGCCACCCCCCTCAACACCATCACCCACTGTTTCTTCATCTTTTGGGAAGGTTGGGGCAAAGCCTGCTGTGGGAGACACCCGCAGGTGTTTTGTGTGCAACCAGGTGGGGCACATTAGTACCGCCTGTCCAGAGAAGAAGACCAGTTCACCCTCCTCTGGGGGGGTACCTTCCCTGCAATCGTCACCAGCTGTCCTGTGTGTTGCGGGACCAGAAAGGGGCCGGAAGGACAACCTACAAACAGTCACTGTGGGTGACAAGGTAACTGTGGGGTTAAGAGACACTGGTGCGGATGTTACGTTAGTACATTCAGAACTGGTAGGGTTAGAGGACTTCTTTCCAGGAAAATTTATTTCTGTGAAAGGGGTGGGTGGAATTCACCTTACTGTACCTGTAGCCAAAGTTTACCTTGATTGGGGTGCTTGAAGAGGTATTAGGGATGTCGGGGTCTCGGATCATATGCCTTTAAATGTGTTACTTGAGACAGATTTAGGAAGAATGTTGTCTCAGTGTGCCTGTAATGACGATGTCAATGCCACCCCTGTTACTGTGTCAAAATCAACTGAAAGTACCAAAGTTTGTTCCCAGGTAGCAGGAGGTGACAAGGAAAAGGTCTGTTCAATTGCACCTGAAATGTGTAAACCAGGATGTGACAGGGACAGGGAATGTCTTATTATATCTGATGTAGGTAATGATGCTAATGTCACTGTGTTAGAATCAGCTGAGAATACCAACATTTGTTCCCAGGCAGCAGGGCCATATTATACCTGAAGTGTGTAATGATTTTAATGCCGCCCATGTTACAGGACCAGAACCTGCTGAGAGTAACCATGTTTTTTCCCAGGCACCAGGAGGTGACAAGGAAAGATAATGTATTATTGTACCTAATGCAAATAATGAGGATAATGCCAATAACAGTATTGTGTTAGAATCCAAACCTGTCTTCACACTGACATCTTGTCATGGGATAGGTACAGAGGACATTGTTATTGCAGATATTGGCATTAATACTGGTGTAGATATTATGCTTACTAGAAATGGGACAGATGACCATGTGATTAATTCTGTTGTGCTAGAGAAAGACAATGTTTCTACCCAGGTAATATGCTCAGAAGATGCTGTACCAGGTAACTGGGAGGGCGGGCAGAGTGAAGATGTGTATTCTGTGCCTGAACCAGCTGCACACAGAGCGGTTGAGCATGAGGGAGAGACACATAGTCCTGACCAACGGGAAGCAGCGAGGGACAGCAATCCTTACATTGCTGCTGGGACCTCTAGTTGGAATGTTCACCACTTAGATCTACATCTGAGTTCTGACCATTTCTCTGAGTTGTCTATAGAGACAGGGGAGTCAGTTGCTAGCCCACACTCACTTAGCCAGCCGTCTAACGGCTTAGAGGAGATAGATGAGGGGCCCAAACTCCCTGTTACGCTACAACCCCAGATAGATGAGTCTAAGGGGGAGCGGAGTATCCTGTTCCTTAGACCCTCAGATCAGAATCACATAGTGTATCCCACAGACGGGGAATGGTATAACTGGGAAGCAGGGCAGAGTGGACGTAGGTATTCCGCTGTGCCAGGATTGAGGGGTTCCCATTTACAGGAGTTCTTGTGGGAGGGAGACGTTCTCTCAAGCAGCACCCAAAAAGACACACAGTCAGTGAAAGGTGCAGAGAGCGCAGGTAAGAATACAGAGGTTAGCCCACAGCTATTGCAGGACCAGACGTTCCAGCTGTCTGAGATAGTTAAGCCCTTCTTAACCCCTCCCCCCAGAGAACCTATTGAGACCCAGCTATCAGCTATTCCATTTGAACCAGGTGGGATCTGTGGGAGATGGCTTGGGCAATGACCTGTCAGTCAATTCCCATGCCATCTCTTAAAAAGGGAAGGTGTCGTGAACATAGAGAGCTTGCAGTTATTTATAAGGGATAATTCATACCTGCAGTGTAAATAGGTTGTATCAAATGAATCCATTGATAAGTTAGTGTGACATGGTCCTCTTTGAAGCTGTTAGATCAATGGGTTTTGTGTATGTTAAGCTACCCAGAGAGGGCTGGTAGATAAGGGGAACACCTTATACCATTTATGGCAGGACGCAAATGTGAAAGCCTTTAAGGATATCTCTTGCAAGACAATGAAATCTAACACCTGTTTGGGAGGCCCCAGACATGCCGACTGCAGAGACTGGGTTGTATGGTAATGACAGATTCAAGCTGAACAAGGTCACAGGAAAAAATCATATCATTTTCTCAAATATCATACATACCAGAGGCATGTGGGCTATGCAAATGAAGGGAAACTTATGACCTGTTGTGTGGAGGCAAAATCAGGTTTGTAAGTCATATGAGTGAGAAGTTAGGATAGAGTGACAAAAACCTGTCTCTACAGCATAATCATAAAACCCTAATTTGCATTCTACAGTCCTGTTGGTTCTGACCTCCCAGGAAGGGGGGCTGTGGGCCCTGTAGCTTGGTTTTAAAACTGTATTGGAAATGTAACTCAGGGTTCTCTCTGAGGGAGTCATTTGATTGAAGAGGTTCCATTTTTTCTGCTTCTTCCAGCACCAGAAACTTGATTCTAAGTGAGGTATCAATTCTGTGTTTTATCCTTTTTATTTTATAAGAAACAATTGCACTATATTTGTATGTCTTTTATTATCTTTTTATCTTAAGCATTGTGGATGTATTTTCCATATTAAATTACACTTACTAAGTTCTAGTCTCTGTGTTCTTACAAATTCACGCGACAGTTTGGTCCAGACGCTACCTAATTGAAACTGTGCAAACCTTGTGGTTTATGTGAACTCTGATTAAAGTAAATTGTGCTAGATTAATGCTAGGGAGAACCGAAGGCTTCCTAAATAAGAGTGTCAGCTCTTGTCTGAAAAACCTTGGTGGTGGTATATAGTATCGCAAAGCTAGTGTGTGGCATAGATAGGGAAGGATTTAATAATTTTAGACAGACCAGGTGTTTGTCGTTTGGTTAACCCTGTGTCACATATGCGTCACGCAGATTCAGGTGAGTCCTGTTCGTGACAGGCACATTTAGTAAAGAGAATTCATTCTCCCCCACATTCAGTAGCCCCCAAACCACCCCATCTTAAATTAATAGTCGACACTATAAAATTGCCCAACCATTACCCCACAAACAAAATTGCACCCATTAATTAGCCACCACCTACCTCACACTACATTGCCTCAAGCTCCCTGTGCCATCACACACACATTACCGTGCCCCTTCATCACCATGTTGTGCCCCTTTATGATCACACTGTGCCCTCCATGTTGCTTTTCCCCTTCACCTGGCCCCCCATCATCACACTGTACTTTGCTGTTCCCCCCCCCTGACTTCATCACACTCTGCCATCCTGCCCCCCCTCTCCTTCATCACTGTGCCATGCTGCCCTCCCTCTCTTTCATCACTGTGCCATCCTGCCCCCCCCTCTCCAGCACTGTGCCATCCTGCCCCCCTCTCCATCCCTGTGCCATGCTGCCCCCGCTCTCCATCACTGTGCCATCCTGCCCCCGCCTCTCCATCACTCGGTGCCTTTCTGCTGCTCCCCCCCCCCTTTTTTTTCCCCTCATACTGTACTTCTCTCTCCCCCCTTTTTTCTCATACTGTGCCTCTCTCTCTCCCCCCTTTTTCCTCATACTGTAGCTCTGTCCCCCCCTTTTTCCTCATACTGTGCCTGTCTCTCGCCCCCCTTTTTCTTCATACTGTGGCTCTCTCCCCCCTTTTCCCTCATGGTGTGCCTCTCTCTCCCCCCTTTTTCCTCATGGTGGGCCTCTCTCTCCCCCCCCCTTTTTCTTCATGGTGTGCCTCTCTCTCCCCCCTTTTTCCTCATGGTGTGCCTCTCTCTCCCCCCTTTATCCTCATGGTGTGCCTCTCTCTCCCCCATTTATCCTTATGGTGTGCCTCTCTCTCCCCCCTTTTTCCTCATGGTGTGCCTCTCTCTCCCCCCCTTTATCCTCATGATGTGCTTCTCTCTCCCCCCTTTATCCTCATGGTGTGCCTCTCTCTCCCCCCTTTATCCTCATGGTGTGCTTCTCTCTCCCCCCTTTATCCTCATGGTGTGCCTCTCTCTCCCCCCTTTATCCTCATGGTGTGCCTCTCTCTCCCCCATTTATCCTTATGGTGTGCCTCTCTCTCCCCCCTTTTTCCTCATGGTGTGCCTCTCTCTCCCCCCCTTTATCCTCATGGTGTGCTTCTCTCTCCCCCTTTATCCTCATGGTGTGCCTCTCTCTCCCCCCTTTATCCTCATGGTGTGCCTCTCTCTCCCCCCTTTATCCTCATGGTGTGCCTCTCTCTCCCCCCTTTTTCCTCATGGTGTGCCTCTCTCTCCCCCCTTTATCCTCATGGTGTGCTTCTCTCTCCCCCCTTTATCCTCATGGTGTGCTTCTCTCTCCCCCCTTTATCCTCATGGTGTGCCTTTCTCTCCACCATTTATCCTCATGGTGTGCCTCTCTCTCCCCCCTTTATCCTCATGGTGTGCCTCTCTCTCCCCCCTTTATCCTCATGGTGTGCCTCTCTCTCCCCCCTTTATCCTCATGGTGTGCCTCTCTCTCCCCCCTTTATCCTCATGGTGTGCTTCTCTCTCCCCCCTTTATCCTTATGGTGTGCTTCTCTCTCCCCCCTTTATCCTCATGATGTGTCTTTTTCCCCCCGTTGTTCCTCTGTGCTTTTCTCCTTTTCTTTTTTTTTACTTACCTAGATGTCTTTCTCTCTTCTCTTCTTTTTTCTTCTGTCTTCTTGCTTCTTTCTTGGTCCTCTCTGTGCTGCTCCTCACTGACTGTCAGCTGTAGCTTGATGACGTCACGCCCGACAGTCAGTGTAAACAGAGCAGAGAGGAAGGAGGAGGGAACCCGCGCCGCGATCACGTGAGTATCCAAACCCCCACCCCCCGCAAAAAAAAAAAGCAAAAGGGAAAAAAAAGTGAACAATGAGGGGCCGGGCCCCCTGGCACGCCCGGGTCCGGGTAATTGGTACCCGCTCCCCCCCCTCTCGGCGGCCCTGATTGCGCTAGTAAACTTTAAAAAATATTGTTTGATTGATTTTCTCAGATGTGTAGTGCCTCAATAAATACAATTTTCATGAATCACTCAATACTGAAAGCTCTTGTAGCAGATGATCCCAAAATAAAACTTTGGGGATTTATTAACAACAGTATGAAATTTTTTTTAGATGTTTTTCAAAAATTTTAAAATATGACTTTTTGAGAAAATCTAAATTTTGATATGGAAATTTGTTTTTACATTTTTAAATTTTTTTGAAACATACTACTGTTATATATAATATAAACATTCAATAAAAGGAGGTTTAAAATGAGACCTTCCCCAGCTCTCTAGCTCAATCAGGCAGTGGCGGATCCAGGGGGGGGCGATCGGGGCAATCGCCCCCCCTAGCAGACACTTGCTGCCGACGGCTGCACAGTATGTGCAGTGCAGGTCCGTCCAGCCGTGACAGGCAGGGACAGTGTGCTGCCCGGCTGCTCTGACTGTGTTTAAAACACAATCAGAGCAGCCGGGCAGCACACTGTCCCTGCCTGTCACGGCTGGACGGACCTGCACATACTGTGCAGCCGTCGGCAGCCTAAGATGTTAGAAAAGGGCGGGGCCTAAATCGCCCCCCCCCCCCCCCTAAATCGCCCCGGGTACAGCATTTTTCTAGATCCGCCCCTACAATCAGGTGAGCTACAAATGCAATTTAAAAAAACGTTGAAAGCAAATTTTCGCTAAAAAAGTGCAGCTTTAAACTTAAAGGCGTATAACTTCTAAACCAGTGCACATATATGCCTGAGATTTGGGTGTTTTCTTTACGCCCATGGCAGCATTTATTATACTGTTTTATTACAATTTAAAACGGTCAGTTTGAAGCCCTGTGTTGATTTGATGTGGGATGACCCGTAAGCGCAGCATGAGGGCCAGCCCAGAATATTTTTTTTTTCATCATGGGTGATGTGCCCTCTTAGATTCCGAGTACCCATTCTGAACAGAGCAGGTGTTGGATAGGGTAGGAGTATGAGGAGGCAGCACATGTACAGTGAGATACAATAGGGCTTCACACCAACTCTGGGCAGGGGCTGCAGGATATCCCAACACCAATCCTGATGGTTACTTTCTGTATAAAAACATTTTTCTTTAAATAAAATATGTTGATAAACAATTATTACCTCTCATAATACAGAAACACTGATTAGTTAAAATAAGAAAAACAGTACATTTTGTAGGCCTTTTATATATGCTGCTCAGAAACCGTCCAGTTGGATAAAACATTAGCTACAACTAGCAACATGTATTCACAGTATAACCCGTATCTTACACTATAGGTGTACATGACGGGATACGTCTGAGGGGGGCACTAGACCGCGCTTTCCCTCAGGTACCAGCTCTCGGGAGCGCACTCACTCCCCGTGCACGAGCCTGGCTACTCTCGCACAGGTGGGCGTGTGCGCGCACACATAGATGCTCTGGACTAGCACGAGTTTGGCTCGCTCCCGCCTGTTGGAGGGAGCCGGGTGTCGGGAGCGCGCTGAGGATGCTGCTGGTCTGAGCTGAGGCTGCAGAGACTGCTGTGTGTGCGCTCCGGAGGACAGAACAGCATCAACACCTTACATTCTCCTACCAGGCTGACCATCTTGCAGGAGAGGAGGCACCTCTGGAGGTAAGATGAATTGACACTGCATGCAGCCAGGAGTAGAGTCTGTGGGTGGGGAGTTGAGCTGTCAGTGGTACTAGAAATCTTCCCTCTCGGGACTGATCTGCTGCAAGGCAACAGATGCATTTTGCAGTAAGCGGTTTATTTCTTTGCGAGCTAAGCATTGAGTTGTTGTTACAATCACGTCCACGCAGTCTCTCACCTTACTGATGTCTACAAAGAATATATTGCTTGGGAAGTTTAATGATCTCGCTCCTGACTGCAGTGTAAGCCGTGGCCCAAGCAGTGACCCCCTCCATGAAATGTATGCTTGTGTAAAATGCCCCCGGTTTCTCATAGAGGAAATTCAGCAATGGACGTGCCCAGATCTAGGTGCCTACGGGAGGTTGTGGACATTAATTCTCACTAATCGATTAGTAACTCTTCTACCTTCACATTTGATAAGAGATTTCCTCAGGGGATATTGACTAGCATTAAGAACGGTCTGCTTGCTGCCAGCTCCTAAATGTGCATTCAATATTGTCTCAGACTGTTATCTAACGGCAGCCATCCTGCACTCTCTGCTGGCTCTTCTTGTTTCCTCCATGAGCTTATACTATACACTTATGCATGCTCAATGCCCATGGCAGGTGCTTTCCTGCACTTCTTACATTTTTATGGAATAATAACTGGCCAATAAAAACAGAGATCCCAATGGTACTTCAGTTCATAACTGCCTAATATAAATTGGTGCTGCAGCTGGACCCCCTTTACAAGCTTAATTTCTGTTATATAAAAGAGCACTAATGAGTAAATCCTGAATACATTGCAATTTACCTATGCCCTGTGGAGGTTGCTAAAGAGTTGTTAAGACAAAATATGGAGCTTATCTAAGCTGAGCTACAATCCCAAGCAAAAACTGCTGTACTTGCTGAAAAAATATTCTTAATTTATTGTACATTTGCACACAGTAATTGCTGGCAACATAGCATATATCAATTTTCTGTTTATTTATGTTTGCCCTTTAGTTTATGGCTTTATAAAGGTTATTGTTGACTGCCTGAGGCCAATGAGGCATAGTTTGTTGAAATGCGCTTATGTACTGTGAAGCATGATATTCAGCACTGGACTGATTGTGGAAAAATACTTTATGTCCAGAGCAACTATCAAATGTTTTTGAACAGGCATCAAGGGGGAAAATTCAATTACCTGCAAAGTCCTGTCAGAACTTGGCAGGATGTTAGGGTACTAAAATATTACTGATTTTTGGTAAATACTGTTGTAAATACGGTAACGCCTGGAAAATGGGTGCAGGCGCACGTCACGCGAGGTTCCAACAGGACTTCGCTCAGAATTGAATTTGTCTGTATATACAGTATTGTAATATTTTGTGAATATAAGTATCTGATACATTGGTAGTTTCCAAGGTGTTGGTCAGGAACAGATGCAATTCCTTGTTTTATTATAAATGCACATAGATGTACATGTGTAATCAGAAAATCCTTTAATCTAGTGTTATCATTTGCAAGTATGCTCATTTGCAGGATATCTTCCACATGTCCTATCAGTTACCTCAATTTTCCTACACTACAGCTACTGTAATTGCAGACTAGTTGCAGGATCTGTGACAATTCCATAGAATTATTGTATTAAGTGGTGTTACAGTGTATAAATTATTTATTAACAAATGGAATAGAAGTGTACCTGTCTGCTACAACTAACTGGTTTACACAGGGTCATAGGTTTATTGAGGGCAGTTAGATGAAGGCATCTTTTATACTGAATATGCTTTTGTGTCAGGTACATAGTAGTATAATGGAATAGTCTGTTGCTAGTCAGACCTCTTTGTGATAAGACTGTCAGGACAATGGTCTATAGCAATGTGCATTCTTTTTATGTCCTTAATGGAAAATAAAACTTGGAACAGCTGGTGTGTAGTGTCTTGTATTATCCAATGCCTTATTAATCATCTGAAGTGTGTGTTTCTACCCGTTGCTTGAGGATCACACCAGAATACTCAGGCATTTGACATAAATGTAACTTGTGACAAGGTCTGTGGTAGCAAAGTGACCAATCCCCCAGTTTACAGAGCCTGCACTATTTATTTTTAAGTAATACATATTTTAGATAGACTCAAAACACTTTACACAACTTTTCTGTTCTGTGCAGGGAGTTATTTCAGCTGTAAACTGTATATGCTTGTTGACGTGTTGCCATAAAGACAGGTATAGCATAAATTGGCTGCAAAAGCAATAATAGCAATTTCTTGTATGCGGTGTCAGACTGTGCTAGCGAGCTACAGTGACATCCATTTAAATAACAAGTACCAAATGAAAGAAATAAAAGTTATATATAAGTAATATATTATCTATATTTTAAAAATGTTGTACCTGAAATCCTAAAAAATAAAAACAATATATTTAGAATTATGGTAATATATATAAAAATAATGTACCTGCACTTACCTATATTAAAGTGAATGTAATCTCTTCTCTCTCCTGATATCTTTAGTGCAGCTATGAAAGAGGTTCAGGTAGACCAGCCTAGAGCCTGATAGGAGAGAATGATGGCAGGTGAGGTACAGCAGCAGGGGGTATGTGGCAGAGAGGAGTAGAAATGTGTTGGCAGGACCACAACAGCATGAGGTGACTGGCAGTGGGGCCAGGGTGGCCAGAAGGGAGGGGGGTCTAGCAGATGGGTTATCTGGCAGCAGAGAAGGGGAGGAGTGTGGTAAAGGGGTGACTATAAGTAGAGAGAGAGGGCCTGATTCATTAAGGAAAGTAAAGCAAAAAAAATGAATAACTTTGCACCTTGGCAAAACCATGTTGCATTGGAGGGGGAGGTAAATTTAAAATGTAATGACAGATTTATAGTTGGGGTAGGGCATATCCTAGATCAACTTTACATTTCAGTGTACAAATAAGCTATCAAGTATTTGTGTGCTACATGAAAAAACAGACAGTGTTTAAATAATTTGCTCCTCTTGCAATGTAACATGGTTTTGTCTAGGATAAAACTTACTTATTTTTTTGCCTTACTTTCCTTAATGACTCAGGCCCAGGGAGTCCAGACAAGTATAACAGTGCAGTAAAATACAGGACCATCCCTTTAATAGGGTAAATAGGGCATTCGCCACACAAACCCAACCAGTGCCTTCACTGTACTGCTGTCTGTTCAGCCGACCACCAGATACAGTAGTTGTAGGGGTGGAATTGACCCTTGTGCAAAGTGTCTAATGCAGTGGTTCCCAAACTTTTGCAGTTCGCGGCACCCTTAGAGTCTCCATAATTTTTTCAAGGCACCCCTCCAAAATAATTACTGAGCAGTCCTGTTTTAGAAGTAGTTGGGTCAAAAAATTGTAATAAGTATTTATGTCAGGACAGAAATACTTATTTAGTTGTATGCACAAATGCCCCCTCTGCATCCAGACACTCTGCCCCCTCTGCATCCAGACACTCTGCCCCCTCTGCATCCAGACACTCTGCCCCCTCTGCATCCAGACACACTGCCCCCTCTGCATCCAGACACTCTGCCCTCTCTCACGCTGCCCTCTCTGATGCTGCCCCCTCTGCCCTCTCTCACGCTGCCCCCTCTGCCCTCTCACGCTGCCCCCTCTCACGCTGTCCCCCTCCTCTGCCCCCTCTCACGCTATCCCCCTCCTCTGCCCTCTCTCACGCTATCCCCCTCCTCTGCCCTCTCTCATGCTGTCCCCCTCCTCTGTCACGCTGTCCCCCTCCTCTGCCCTCTCTCAAGCTGTCCCCCTCCTCTGTCACGCTGTCCCCCTCCTCTGCCCTCTCTCACGTTGTCCCCCTCCTCTGCCCTCTCTCAAGCTGTCCCCCTCCTCTGTCATGCTGTCCCCCTCTTCTGCCCTCTCTCAAGCTGTCCCCCTCCTCTGTCACGCTGTCCCCCTCTTCTGCCCTCTCTCAAGCTGTCCCCTTCCTCTGTCACGCTGTCCCTCTCCTCTGCCCTCTCTCAAGCTGTCCCCCTCCTCTGTCACGCTGTCCCCCTCTCTTGCCCTCTCTCAAGCTGTCCCCTTCCTCTGTCACGCTGTCCCCCTCTTCTGCCCTCTCTCAAGCTGTCCCCCTCCTCTGTCACGCTGTCCCCCTCTTCTGCCCTCTCTCAAGCTGTCCCCTTCCTCTGTCACGCTGTCCCTCTCCTCTGCCCTCTCTCAAGCTGTCCCCCTCCTCTGTCACGCTGTCCCCCTCTTCTGCCCACTCTCAAGCTGTCCCCTTCCTCTGTAACGCTGTCCCTCTCCTCTGCCATCTGTCACCCTGTCCCCCTACTCTGCCCTCTCTCACGCTCCCTCTCACTCTGTCCCCTCTGCCACGCGCCAGCCATAGAAAAAACAAAGAACACAAAAACTTACCAATCTGCGTGGCGCCGGGACCCAGCATCCTCCTCTCTCACGCAGCTTGTCACTGAATTGACAAGCTGCGTGAGAGAGGAGGATGCTGGGTCCCAGTGCCGCGCGGATTGGTAAGTTTTTGTGTTCTTTGTTTTTTCTATGGCTGGCCCGCGGCACCCCAGTGACAGCGCCGCAGCACCCCTGGGAGCTCTGTGTGATGATGTCTTCAGTCCTCTTGGGTATGGACATATAAGTGAATGGCGTATTCACTAAGTTTATATGGCAGGCTCCTGCTACCTCCTTATACAGTCAGAATTGGGGCTGCAGGAATTATGTTTTGGAACGCCATTCCGTTATGTTTCGGCACAAATTAAGCTTTGTTTGTTTCTAATTGTTCACATGAAATGAGTGTTCTTCCATCTCTATGGGGTTTCTTTATGAAATTGTGTCGATAAGGCTGATTTTCTATTGCCGTATTTTACCATTAACATCTCACAGAGGACACTGAGTGGTATATTTACTAAACTCCGGGTTTGAAAATGTGGAGATGTTGCCTACAGCAACCAATCAGATTCTAGATGTCATTTTGTAGAATGTACTAAATAAATATAAATATGATTGGTTGCTATAGGCAACATCTCCACTTTTTTAAAACCCGCAATTTAGTAAATCTAGCTATGACTGATACTCAATCGCTATATAGGTCCGGAGCTGAAAGGGTTAACTTACCGCTTCACCCAACTAGTCTATGGGGATATGTACATACATGACCTGGCTAATCGGTTCACACATGCCCAGTGGAACTAAAAGTGCAGATTTGTTCTTTCAGTTTCTCTTGGTTAAATAAATAAATACTTGTAAAAAAAAAAAAAGCTATGGAAAGAATAAAAAATGTTAAAAATATTGACCACTAAATAATTGCAGCTCAGGATTACAGAAGAAGCGTTGAGGTGGTACATGTACCTCTGGTATCCTTATTAAATAGGCTTACCCATGCTTTGAAAATCCTACTGCTGACAGTAACCCCTTGATGTATAGGGTGAAGCACTATTGCTGCCAGAGGTAAGGCTTTTTGCTTTTTAATAAATAGACCTCAATGTTATCCAGTTATTGGTCAAAAGTCTATTGGCAACCTGCTTATTGTATACTTTTTTGCTCATTAAAGAATCAGTCAGACTTCTCCCTAAACACAATTCTAAACAGTTATTAATAAGCCTGAACACAGCTATCCAAGTTATACACTACAAGCTTATACTGATCCAAGTAGAGTATTTTAAATCATATTTTATATCCCATTTCTTTATGTCTGATTTGATTTTATTGAACTTGCAAATATGTTTGTAGATAATATGATTTTCTTTATTGAGGTATTATTGAAACACACTAGACTGTATTTCAAAAGTGTATTCCTGTACTTCCACATTTTTTGGCTGGTGTAGGTTTGTGTATAGACCATTTTCACAGATTCAATGAAAATTAAATATCACAATCACATGAATCAGAAAATCTTTCTTAGTAGTTTTATTTTGTCATAGCAAGGTTCAAGCACTATGTTTTGTGGGTCTGGCCCCTTTGTCATCACGTCCCTGTAACTATGTAGTGTTTGAAACTATTTTGGAATAAATTACTTCAAAGGGAGATTTTGTCACTTATCTGCTTGGGTTAGTTTGTGAATTTTTGTTTGTATTCCAGCATTTGCCTCCTACCTCAAACAGAGAGGCTGCCAGAAAGCTCTTTTAGGCTGGGGTGTTTGACAGTTGTCCTTTCCTACTTTGCTTCTTAGGAGACATTGGCCTGTTATTATTCAGGATGTAAGTTTACTGTATACAAGTGTACACTATGCAAGACATGCGCTTTGTAGTCATACCTTCCTAACTGTCATGATCATGTACAAGTGGACTATGACTGTGCTCTCTATGTGGTTATGTACATAGGTATAGACAAAGAAACTTCTTGGCGCTAAAATGAGAGATGTGCAGTAGGATTGTGTACAAAACATGTGGTTTATTGTACTGATTCATCATAAACACAGTAAAACATAAGTTCTGGCCAGAACAAATATATATATATATATATATATATATATATATATATATATATATATATATATATATATATACACCATAAACAATCAAAATATAGTGTACAAAGGCAATAGTTGACCAGAGAAAAAATTTGTAAACAGGAAAAATATATGGCAATCACCGATATTCAATATGTCAAGTCTATAGCAGTGCCAGAATTGCACTAAGCAGGTCAAGCGTGCGGAGTCTATAGGAGTGAATCCTAGAAGGCTAGATGACACAGTTTGTTTCAAAACAAGGTTGTAGATTCTAGTACATATGAGAATCCAATACGGATGAAGAGGGACTTACTCGTTCTTGTGGGAGCCTGTCTGTTCTTCCTTACCTCCCCTAAGTGGAATGGGGGACGGCATGTGTCCGGGCCATGGAAGTTGACGTGACGCCGCTTCTACAACTTCCATGGTGAGTATCACTATCAAAAAATGGAAAGGAGGCGTAAATAAAATGTGGACATGGCTGATAGGGATTTTTTTGGTTTTTCCAAATACCGGGCATGTCCAGTAATAGATATAGGCATTGGCCCAGCAGTAAACTCAAGAGGCTCCTTTCCCTCTCCCTCTCTCTCTCTCTCTCATGGTAAATGTAATGAAAAATAATGAAGTGTAAATTGGGTAATCTGGGTGGTGGGTGGGACTAGATTGAAGTTTGGCGGGCTCCCTAGTTATTCTGGGGTCTTTATATCTGTACCGTCCCTACCCCCATATGGTGGCTCTAGTCTTAAGTGCAAAACTATAGCTGAAGGCTCTGTGAGTCAATTACTATCAAGATTTAAAAATATAAATGTGTGATAAACTATAGCTGCCAATGAGACATTTCCATTTAATATCTAACTGGCATGCAAGCAGGCATTAAATCAGTATTGCTGGTGATTTAACATTGCTGAAGGGCTATTGAGTTGGTCACCTATGCACCCATCTTGTCCACATTAGTGTCACAATACCGAGTGGAGATCACTATCTTTGTAGCTACATATAGACAACTGAGTGGTATCCTAGTACTCCTGGGGATTGATTTTGGTCCCTGTAATAGTTTTCTATGGGGCTCTTTGCTAACCTAGGGTTTGACTTTACTCTACTGCTACCATACTCAGACAGGTCACAGACCATAAGCCACTATTGGGTTGGAAACTGATAGAGGGGTCGAACTGGGATATAACCCTCCCTGTGGATGAGGCTCTGGCTGGGCTGGGGCTATTGATCCTAAGGGGGAAAAAAAGCTACTAGGATTTACACAAATTAGTTTATTCAATAAAAGGTCAAAGGTGTAGTGGAATAACAGATTAATCCTTCACCATGTGTTAAACTTGGATATTTGTTTTTGGATTAGTGGCAGAGGAAAACTGGGCATGATTGGGCTAAAAATAAAAAATTTGAAAGAGGTGCCAGGCGGGCTTAAAATGTATTAAATGATTTGATAACATTTCACAACATCTTGTAGAAGGAGAGAAAATATATTAAATGTTAAAAATACCAAGAGTGGTCACCCATTCTGGATTACACTTACACATTTTGCCTAAGTGTCCATAATGGACCTGGCTTCACACTTCACACAAAAAAACTCCTCAATATTTTGCTTTTCAAATTTTGTTGCGGATTTCGAGGACTATACCATCTGTATACAGGTTTAATAATAATAAACAAATAAGTTATTCAATATGAAAAAAGTGAAATTTCATCTGGTCATTAAGGGTAATCAAAACTCCCCAGTCTTTTAGTTATTATTAAAAGTTGACAAACACTATTTTTTTCAGGTGTATATTGTCAAAGGCAAGCAGTACTTACCCCCATCTGATGCATCTGTCATTCATATCTATTTAACTATTTGTGTCACATGAGAATGGAAAATGGAATGAAATGCATATCAGACAGTGAATGAAAAATGCACCTATAATAACAACCTCCTATAAATAGCTCTTTTTTACAATTTATATGCAAAATGTGTCACCAAGTTCAAAATTTGCAATTCTAGGTGTATCCCAGATTTGTCTAATACAATTTCACTGATTAGTATAGCTATTACAAAACCTAAGCTCTAATAAAAGAAGGAAGTAAAATTGATCTAGCAAACAATTTGATTTTTTCATGAATATATAGGAAATATGTTTCACAATTTTCAAATGGAGTAATTTATTGAGTAAACTAGTTTTGATAGCTTAATGTTTACTTATTTGTTTTGTATTTAAACATGCTTCAATCCTACCGGAAGAGCGTCGCAAGAGAGGGATCTCCGGCAGCCTTGCTACTTTTCCCTGCACTGTTTAACGCAAATCACATCTGCATATGCGTAGTCCTAGGTCGCATATGTGCAGTAAAGACTCCAGAGGGTAAATGTATTACACTGCAATTTCTGCCAATCGACGATATTCGGCGACCTTGACAGCTAAATTTAAAACAGCAATGTCTTTAAGGGCAAGTTTTAAAGGTATCCCACTATGCATCAGCCCCATAATTTCCCTCTTACCTTTCCCTGAGACACACCTTGTTTTGTACCTTCACAGGCTACCTGCAGCTTCTTGGCTGCCTCAAATCCTTCCTCTATCCCTGCCCCTGTGCACATACCAGTCCCTAAATCAGACACTTTGCACACAGTCACTACTTTTTGGTTTATGTTGCAATGAAGGAGAGTGAAACCAAACACTGGTATACCTTCCTCCCAGACACAATTGACAATAGAGACAGGAATATATGATACAGGAAAATTATTTGGCAATAAAACAAATGATAGCCATCAGTATTTTTTAAATAAAATTGTCAGTCAAAAAATATTTTCAGTAGTTAGCAAACCTGTAAATGGGAGCTGTACTGACTTTTTCCCTTTTAAAAAAAAGCAGCAAAGTAGGTTACATAGCTAATGTTCCACAAGATACCAAAGTGTCTTTTACATTTCTGTCTCCATTGCTGAAGTCATCTTGTCGTAGTTGACAGTCTTTTATTAAACCATGGTCTCCATAGGCATAAATGTATGCTGTCTTTGCATCTGGGAGAATGACAGATTCCCTTGGGAGCTGGGTATATCATCCACTATTTCATGAGTCTCCGAGAAAATCGGCCAATATAGCCCTGGTCAAATTATATAATTAATGTAGACAGGAAACAGAAGTATGCAAGATGCAGGCAAGTAGTTGTAAGTAATGGTCAACAACCTTAGCTAATGGTATGATAGAGTTCCTGCCTGAAACAATTGGCTATAATTTCAAAGGAGAGACTCTTCATTCATCGTCTGGAAACTGTATTCAATTTTCAGGTACTCTGCAATCTTATAAGAGGTCAAGCCATTAGCTAGTTCCATAGAAAGGAGTAACTTATTCCTGGCCCAATTACCACCCTCCACCCTTTTTCATTACCACTTAGTTAGAGGAGTTGTTGATAGGCTAAAGTCACAGTCTAAAGTAGCAACAGGGACCTGCTGAAAGACACTGATACCTTTTCAGTGATGTGATGTACTCATATCTACATACTAGAAGACGGAGCTACTGCTGCCTTAACAGCCCCAGTGACACCTGTTCCCTTAAACATTGTAGCGTTATTACATCATGGCTGTGACACGTAAAGTAGTCTGTAGCCTCTCTCTGCATAAAGTGCGTTGGGGGGGGGGGGCACTGTTATTCATTGCAAACATCAAGAGAGTACTATTATTAAATAAAATCATCAAGGGGACACTATTATTAAGATCATCAAGTGGTCACTTTTATTAATTACAATCATTAAGGGGGCACTGTTATTAACTACTATAATTTAGGGGGCATTATTATTAATTAATCTCAAGGGGGCACCATTATAATTGCGATCATCATGGGGACACTATCATGTTAATTTAAGGAGAACTCTTATTAATTAAGAACATCAGGGGGCACTGTTATTAATTACACTCATCAAGAGGACACTATTATTAATTAATATAATTAATGGGGCACTAATATTAATTAAGATCAAAGGGGCACTATTATTTAAATTAATCAAAGGGGCACAATTATTACTTAAGAACATCAAGAGGGCACTATTATTATAAACATCAAGGTGGCACTGTTATTAATTATGATCATTAAAGGATTGCTATTATTAGTCTAGAACATCAAGCAGGCACTATTATTAATTTAGATCATCAATGGGGCACCATGGATTCATTTAGATAATCAAGGTGCCAAATAGTGTAGTAAATTCAGAACCATGTGACTCAAATTAGGTATAGTAAGTAACACTTTGGGCCTGAGTCATTAAGGACAGCAAAGCATAAAAAAAGAGTAACTTTGCACCTGGGCAAAACCATGTTGCATTGGAGGGGGAGGTAAGGGAGGTAAATTTAAAATGTGGGGACAGATTTATAGTTGGGATAGGGCATGTCCTAGATAAACATTAAATCTCAGTGTAAAAATAAAGCAATGTGGGGACCTGGCACCTGTACAGTGTTTAAGCCTTAGTAAAAAACATTATATAGGCGCTGCACAGTGTAACTGTCGCCATTTTAAGTGACGACCACCGCGGTGCCGGCTTGTTTTCGCCTCTGTGTTTATAGTAAGCTTGCCGGAAAGTTGTCTGTAAGTATTTCAGTATGTCTCTATTTTGTACATGTCTGGATTAGAAGAATTGGCATTTTAATGTCACTTTAAGTGTTGTCGCTATTTTCCATTTCGCTATTTCATAGCCCACCCTTATATTTAGACAAGATAACGATAATCAATGAAAACAGGTCCACATTAAACTCAGTATTAGCAACAAAAACATAAATAGGGAAAACATCACACAAGTTGAAAACCCTCTGAAAATTATGATTTAAAAAGTGAAATAGACTTAGTAGACTTACTGCTTTATATAGACATGATAACTCAGTGCTTTACAAGCATAAGGGTTCATTTAGCTGGAAATTGTGGGCAAACTAATATATTCAGAGAAATGCACACATAAATTGGTCATCCAGCAAGACCTTTGTTCTGCATTCTTAATGTGCTCTTGTAACAATAAAAAAGGCTACTGTTGTCTACAGAAGATCATTTCTCAAAGTGTTTTTAAAACAACATGTGGCTCAGCTACATATGCTGAAGTCTTCTAGAAACATTTGCTGTGCAGGCTGAAGCTATATGGGCTATAACATGGGCATTCAGCATTAAAATGTATAAAGCCCTTTTTGAGTGCAGTGCCTTTTTATTATGTGCATTTATTTTGTATCAGAATATTTATAAAGTATACATCTTTTCTGATATGTGTTCATATACTTGAATTTAATCTATTATGGAACTTTACTAATGGAGACTAATGTACAAAACATCTAGTGGCTGTAAAGGTCAGTGTTGCCCTCCAGCTGAGAATGAATGATTTTAATGTCCTTCACGGTACATGGGGTTCTGTTGCATCCAATATTACATTGTGATTGTGTTGGGAAAAACCCAAATAAGCAGTTTACTTAGACTTTATTCAGTACAATACAGGGGTCATGGTTGGAATCTATGGCTTGGTCTTTTCATCTCTTGTTGGAGTTCCTTGACTAAGGCTTGTATTTGTGTTCTCCGTACCTTAATACCTGAGTGCCGTTTTGTTCCATGTACAATTGTCTGTTTTTAAAATATAATATTGCTACACAGCCTGTAGACATTCTTTCTTTGAGAACTTTCTAGAAAGCCTTACTTTATATTTACACTACTGCCAATTTCCAAAACTGTCCACTATTGCTTAGAGCTCTGCACACTTCCCAAGTCCTGGCATTTAAATCTTGGAAAGAGTTCCTGGGTTCCAGCTTTACTACACCCCCCCTGACAACTACAGCTGGTTATAATATTATATACTACAATAGCACATTATAGCACATTATAGGATAGCTCATTTTGCACTGTGCAATAACAGGATACCACATTGTAATCAATTAAACATTGCAAGGTAGCACATAAAAGATGTAAACCTGGGAGCTCTGTGAAAGTCTGTGAGTATAACAGATTACAGCCAGAACCTGAGAGCAGTGCTGAGCGTTTATTGTTGGGGATCAGCACTGGATATCAATTATAAGATAAGTATATAATGTCTAAATAAGGGCAGGGTAATAGGTTAAGAAACAGGTGTGGAACCCTTAAACGATCATTTTTCCCTGTACTTCTCTGAATTTGCTTTCTTATAGTAATGGTATGTAGTGTTTTTTTTTTTTTAAATAAAATGTAAGGGAAAGTAGAAAATAAGCTTTCTTATGCCAAAAACTACTTAGAAGGGCGTTATATTTTGGACCAGCAACTATAGCACCATGAGCCAGCTTTTCATTTGCATGTAAAACATTTCATGTCACATTGATGACCAAGCAGCTAATTGGTTAAAAGACAACAATATGAGGATTTGCATACGAATGTGTCCGCTGTGCTCTAATGTTTGCAGAAAAGGCTGGCTACAGAGTGCAAAAGTTTGCCAGTGAAAATAAAGGGAAGAGCTGTTTTTGTATTCTCTGCAGATGCTACCCAAGTGCAAATAACTTTTTTTTCTCCTCTTTCAGTTAAATGTAGAGAGCTGTAGCCCTCCCGTGCTAGGTCATTTCCACCAACCTTTATGTGTCTGAGTTTGCTGAATAAGATCAAACTTGCAAATTACCTAGCCATTTGCTGTAAGGTGACTTGATATCATTACAAGTGCAGTATTTTATCTCACATATTTCAAAGCAAAGATTGAAGATTATTCTCAATGTTTTTGTTCAAATAGAAACAGCACAAAACTAATTGATATTGAGTTTAGAAAGAAGCGATATGAAGATGCCATGATAAACACAGGCTCTATGCATATGAATTGACAGCAAATTTTTCCTTATTATTCTCTAGTCTCCTTTATGTTTAACATTTCCATTTCTTTTTTTTTACATTCTTCACTTGAACACTTGCCTGGAAAATTAAGATTTTTTTTGTCTCCATGCTTTAATGCTGAGTTGGTATGATCACAGTCCAAGGACCAGAAAGGTGCTGAATAGTTGTACTGAAGTAAGGGCAGCACAAGAATAAAACCCATTAGCCTGATGAAGACTGGGGAATACTGTGGGAGGTCATGAGCTATGAAAGATGTCATGAATCTGAAACCCTTTGCAGTGGGCTAGCTATTCAAACAATGCAGCATACATCATTTTGTCTGATAATATTTCTCATGCTTTCTCACACTCTTTCAGTAGAGGCATGGAAGGAACACGGTTTTTTTTTTTCAGTGATAAGGAAAAACAATGTATTCTATTCTTTTGTTCAGACATCACAGCACGTCTTTTGATTACTTCTACTTGGGCAACATACAAGTAATTACGTGGTTTAAAAAACTGTAAGCTGTATTTGTGTCAGTGAGTTGTCTATCAGCAGGAAAACAGACTGGTGTTTGTGTGCTGGAGCTTGTGCGGCTAACACCGCTTTTCCTCATGTAATTACGCTCAAGTTACAAACTTTCACTAACTGAAGATGTATATCGAGGGGGATTTGTAACAATATTCTGTAAGGTAGATTAAAGCTGGTGCGCTGCTTTCTGTACACTCCTTAAACACTGGGCAAAGCCCTTTCATTCATTTACCTCAAAAGAAACGGGCCCGATGAAGAAAAAGAAGTGAACAAAGACTGTCTGTTTTGCGTGTCCCACTTGCTGGGCTGTTGTCTTTCTCCTTTTCTCTGGAGGAAGGGTAGAGTTAGGTCAAAGTTGAAGAAAACTGAAAGAACATTGAAGCTTGACTGTTGAAATGTGAATGATATGGTCTGAGTGCGAGTGTGTGTGTTCACTGGAATTTTTTCCAACGGTGGGCACTTGAGGTGACAGATGGCACTGCAGCAGCATACAAGAATGTACTCTTCATGTCTCACGCCGAAATGAGCTTCTGATCTGATGAATGCAGTTAGTAAACATATCTTACATGCTATTCAAAACAACCAGAAAATAGCAAACAATATGAGTGTAACACTCATGAGAGACAGCGTCTGACTGCCTTGTATCACCTCACAACAGGAAAAGACCAATAAAGCAACAAGTACATATAAGACATGAAGCTGACGGTTTATATGAATTTCTTTTTACGTATAAAACTGTTGTCAGGGCAGTAACTGTCTATAGCAAACTCAACATGTCAAAGTATGCTGGGTTACAAATTTGTCCTGTTCCTGTGTTATATCAGCATGAGACACATTAAAAACACTCTGCTGGCCAATAGTATTGACTGTAGTGGCCTACTCTCACTGGACTCCCTGAAGAACAGCCACCCTCCCAGATCCCAGCAGGGGTGGGGCTCAATGTAACGATTCACTACATTGGGCCCTTGCTCCAGGTGTGCAATTGCAGCATTACAAAGCAGGGGCGGGGCCACCACACCCTTTTCTGAACTTGCCTCATGTCCTCCCCTTCAGGAGTCATCAAGTGCCCAGAATTCTTCTTTTACAAAAATTACTTTACAAAAAAAATGCATTTTACATTGCATTGCTTTGACATACAAATACTATCTAATGTGGAAATTTTACCAACATAACAAATGTTAGTGTTACAACGCACACATTAACAAAATACACATTTCTTTGCACTTCTTTTTATACTCTTAGTTATGTCTTGCTGTAAGTATGTACTTTATTTTTCTGACCACAGTTTGCAGCCAAATATGTCTAAAATGTAATAAATATTTCTGGTGTCAAGTGTACCATACAAAGTTTAATTTGTGCCAACTGTGGCATGCAGAGCAATACCCTATGCACAGTGTAATAGGCAGAGGCATTTCTGGTGCTCAGTCTTATATGCAGAGCCTTTATGGGTACAGAATCTGATATGCATAATACCAAGCCATACATGATGCTTAGTCTATTATTCAGAGCCATAACTAGTTCTGAGGCTAATACGCAGAGCCACAGCCAATGCCAAGTCTAATATACATTGTTAACTGGTGCTAACTCTACCATACAGAGCCACACCTTCCTCCCAGTTTAATATGCAGAGCCATTTATAGTGCCAAGTCTATGATTCAGAACTATACCTGATGACAAGTCCAACATGCAGAGGAATGCCTTTCGTCCAGTTTAATATGCTTAGCCATTGCTTGGGGGTAACGCTGATTTTCTGAATTTTGTGGTCGGTATTTAAAACAGCAATTATATTAAAGGCTAAACCATCTAGGTTTAACCTTTAGTATATTTTCTGTTTTAAATACAGATGGATAAACTGCAAAAATTGGCAGCTTTAGATAACCGACAATTGATATATTTACCTCCTGATATCAAGTCTGATATGCAGAACCATATCTCGTGCCCTGTCCAATATACTAAACCATGTATGGTACCAAGTCTAATGTGAGGAATGATTCCTGTGAAATTATGTAGCATGTGTATATCATACATGTCTGGATTTATATGGGTAATCTGTTAACACTTTGTATTTAAACCTACAAATCCAGTGGTCTTTTGCAAGCCCCTGTCAGGTTGACTGTCATGAATTTTAGTATATGATTTGATATTCACAAGGGAGACAAATGTGTTAAAATAAACAGGATGTTGTTTATAGAAAATAATATGACCCAAAACAGCAAAACAACTCTTCTTTATGTGCGCAAGTCAAACTACTTTATCAACCTAACACATTTAATGGTGCACGCCCACTTCATGGTCTTTGGACACAACGTAGTGTAAATCAATATGCTCCTAGTTTTGCAGATAAAAAAGATGGTAACAGTGAAAATGTGTATTCAAAGTCCATTCTGTTTCCCCTTACCTAATGCCAACTATTACCACTTTCTCCAAAAATACTGCTCAGTTTTGCCTCATTTGTGTCCTTAATATTCATGAGAGTGAGGGGACATCAGGACTGTGAGTTTATTTTACACAAATAGCAGCAGGGTTAGTACAGAGAAAAAGAACATCAGGGATCATTTTCAGTAACTCCCTGACCTTTAATGTCTTATAACACCAACCAAGATATTGCCGGGGAACAGTGCAGGACACCCAGGCATATACCCGGGTAGAAGGCCACTGTTGTTGGGAGACGCCTCAGCATAATAGCATGGGGTGTAAAAAAAAAAAAAAAGAACAAAAGATTTCCAGAGGCACACCAAGAACCTTGGTGGAAATCTAGGCGCATGGTGGGTCCAAAGCTGGTTTGCAGTTGGAAGTAGACATTTCCACCTCATAAGTGACCTCTGATGATTTCTCTGGTACCCCTCACATTTTTATGTTGGCAGTATAGTGCACTGTGTTACACTTTTTACAATGCAACATGTTGCATTTTTCATTCATTATGAATTTTTTCATTCACTCATTTTAATAGTGTCCTGCTAGTGTATTAAACATCAAAAACACTTGAAACAAAACACATACTATTTACATTTGTTTCATGTGCTGAAAATATTAAATACAGAGTGAACAAGGCCCTTGAAATATTCATGCCAAAAGATATAAAGTTGATGCAGTTAAACCCAAGCTATGGCTACCTCTCTGTGCCAGTTTGCCTATGATGTGTTTTGTCCCACTATATGCAAAAAACATACAATTCTTACTTTCCCTAAAATCTTACTCCTGATGACTAGATTGAATTAATTATGTAGAATTAGGATCCTTCTTATACAGGGGAGGGCTGGCAAATTTTAACCCTGGGGCAAGAGTCAACTCAGAAGCCTTTTAGGAACATTTTAAAGGAAAAAAAATGCTGGTGGTCCAGTGACCCAGCCCAAGATAGCCAACTATGGGACCGGCACGGGTTGCCTGCCCCTGTACTTATGTTACATAGGTGTGCTGTATGTTTTAAAATTCTGGGTCCCCTTCATACAGTGGTCTTCAAGTCTTTATTAGGTATATGTAAAGAGTGATATGACAGTGGTACTTAGATAAGAGATATAAAGACACCTATTGTTAGTGCAGTAAGGGATATTTTTATGTTTTAACTATATTAAATTATTTTAAATTGTAGAGATGATGGATACATGGCAAAAGGGCCACAGTGGTCTCGTGAATAAAGCAGCATATTGCAGTTTGTAATGCAAAGAATCCTGATTGAAAGGAGATAAGTCTATAAATCTGGGAGAAGTTACTGAATACAAAAAAACAAAGTATGTAGTGCATGTCACAATTGGTTTGGAAAAAATATGCTATTGGTTCATTTGGCAGATGTGTAGTGTATATTAAAGCTCCTCTCTTCTAATAAAGGCATCTCTAACTTGAATCTTAACAAATCTATGATCAGAGAGGAGGGATGTTCATTTGGCAAAATGCCAGCAGAGTTTGAAAGTTTCAAGATTGATGCAAGTAGCATATTTGCACTCATTGAGGGGTCTATGCATCACTAAGATGCAGTACGGCTAAATATGCATCGTTGCACATCGCAGTGAGGCATATTTAGGTACCGCTAAGATGCACCATGCCGGGACATGTGACCCCTCTCCTGCGGTCTTTTTTTCCAGCTTACTGGCAGCTTAGCGCTGCCGGTGACAGGAGGAAGTGCTGTGCGCATGCACCAGAGAGGCTTCAGCAGAATCCCATAGGAAATGACAGGTAACACCATCCTGAGATGGCGTTACTTGTCTGTGCAATGCGAACATTATCAAAGCTTCATGCATTGCAGACATCGTAAAGGTGTTGCCTATAGTAACCAATCAGATTCTAGTTATCATTTATCTATTGATTTCTACAAAATGACAGCTAGAATCTGATTGGTTTCTATAGGCAACATCTCCGCTTTTTCAAACCTGCAGTTTAGTAAATATACCCCTATGTCTGAACATGGCAGAATCGCCACCATATGGCCCTAATCTTAAAGTGGACTATTCAACCTACACATAGTCACACAGCATATAGATATATAAATAGGCATCATTTTAAAAAAGACATGTTATATTTACTGTGTTACAGCTGTGTAATTTCTTCTAAATTCCTTTTTTACATGTCTTCATGAAGATACTCATCTTCTAGGAAAGCATGAAATATTCATGAGTCTAATAAAAGTGTGGCATCCCACATACTGGCAGAAGCATGCTGACCGTGTACCTGCACATTTTTCTATGACATTATCAAATTGTAGAATGTCTACCAGGTTACAAGACAGATTCCTGATTAGTTCTCAGTGATGGCATGAAATTAGTGTCATTGGATCTTATACCACACCAGCAATAAGTAAAATAATATTTAAGGTATTGTGACAGTTTTTCACAAAGGGCAGTATTCTAAAGCTGATTTTATCAAGAATGATATGAGTGGCAAATGTGAGGTCCACAGTAAAGCCTAGAGCAGATGTAGGCCAACTGGGGCTCTCCAGCTGCTGTGGAATTACAAGTTCAAGCATGCCCTGACAGCCAGCTGCAAGAGCCACAGGTTGTCTGTGCTCATCAGACTAGTGGTTTCTATTATTGTTTTCCAAACAGGAGGTAATGCAAGAAAACCTTTTGTAAAATACAACAGGACAGGTATGGACAGGAACACCAAAAAGTCATGCAGACATCACATTCTCATAAAGTATAATAATAATAATTAATAATATTATTTTTCTCCTGCAATATAGTAAGCTATGAAGATAACATTATATATTTTTTAAGATTAATTATTCATGCGAGTTCTAGTCTAGATTCTCAGTTATTTTGGATCACAGCAATACACGTAACTGTTCTTTAGTATTGTTTAGAGGATACAATTTTACCTACTCTGATCCCCCCCCTCCCCAATCTGTTTTATATTCTTAATCACAACAATACTCCACTGTTTTCAGAGTACAGAAGTCTATAGTAATGTATTGAATACATTTGTTTTGAATAAGGTCAAAAGAGGTTTGGACAAAGGCAGGTTGCAGGTGTTTTATGTAGCCTGGCATAAAGCCATGTTGGAATGTGATACGGGCCCTGTCTGCTCACTCTGAGGACCAGATTAGAAGGGAATTCACATGTAATTAGTTGGATTCACCACGTATTTTTATTGTCCTGCTGATTGTTCAGATGTTCATTTGTACCTCTTGTGTGTTGAATGATGCTTCATAACTTCACTTCTCTTTTTCAATACAGCTAAAAGTGTTTTACTGTTTGACTTGTATATTTGGTTAAATCAGCTTCCATATGCTGGGATGGAAAATATGTATATTACGTGTGAATAGATTTGGAATTGTTCACATATGTGTGCAATCCAATAAACATCTGCAAGCCTAAGTTTTGTCCGCTAGGACATGAGATAATGCAATAATGTATAAAATATGTTTTATATAATAAATCTGGCAGTATATATCCAATGAAATTCATATTTGGATGGGTAACCTGCAGGTGTCTGTATGATGTTGCTTCAAGTGACCATGTCATTTTATTAGCTCCCTGGATTGAAAGCTGCATGTTGGCCACTCCCTGGCTGAGTAACTAGAGCTGTTAACATACTTGTTTTGAAGTAACATTATACTGGGAGAAACCTGAGGACTTTCAATTGCTCTGTGTTCTATTCATTGTGACCATTATTGAATGTAAAATAAAATGGACATTTTGTGCAACCACATTTTCACACAATCATTATCTGACCTTTACTGGTATGTACTTTTAAGTTGTTTTTGGCATGTTACAGAGTTGATGAAACACCAGTGAGAAGTTGAAATGCATGAGTAAGTATCTTTAATTTTATTATTGGTTCACCTATTCACATGCCTGAGAAGAGAGCTACAGAGTCTGAAAGCCTGCATTGGAATCTGCTCAGTTATCCAATAAAGGTTATTTCCTTATTTCTACTTTTGCCACTTATTCGGAAATCCTTGTGACATGAGTTACCTGTGACATTTTTTAAAATGTGTTCCACAACATTTTTTTGAAGTTACTGGGCATAGTCGGGTGCTTCTCTCGGAGGGATTATCTTTAGAGTTAAATGGTGTGGTCAGGGTTTATCATAGCATAGTCTGTACCTCTTATGACACACATCCCACCCCAACTGGATGGTGTAATATAATTAGCTCTGAGAATAAACCCAAACTCAGAACAGCTACTGGGAACTGGACAGAAGTTCCCAGCTTAAATAATGGTTCCAGTACTGGTTCTATTGTTCATGAAACCTGAAGACTTAAGACATAAATAAAAAGAGCTTTTTGTCTGTGCAAGAGCTACATGGGGCTTGTGTATTAGGCACTATGGGAAATAATGCATCCTATTGTTCCACAAAAATAAAAAGTAGCATATATAATTAAACCTTATAATGTTCAATTTTATTATAAATTGTAAGGTTTTCAAAAAAGCACTGATTCTTGAATTAGTCTCTACCCCCTTGTTTAATTTTTGCTAGCCGTTTTTTGAAAAAAAATACATTAAAGAAAACATGGTAGTATTAGCAGCAGACAGAGGAGAGAGGGTTTATAGATTATAAATTCATGCATATTCCCCCCAGCACAACAATAGTTGTTGTTTTCTGTAGCATAGTGCTAGATTGTTTTATGGATTGATTCCTGACTACAATTTACTGATAGTTAATGATTTTGTACACTGTCTAATGGACAGAGTAGTTCCAATTTTTACAATTACTATTTAATGTAGTTTAGTACTTTGCATAATTTGTATGTGGTTTTTAAAAGGATCAGAGTACCTATTGTCGTGGTATTCTTAAAACAGAGGCCACATTAACGAGCCCAAAAAAAGATGGACAACCTGTAGCCAATCAGGGCTTGGAAAACAGGTAGGTAATAGGCATCTCTAAAAGTTAATAACAAAAGAATATGAGGCCCCTGTCAAACAGACATACAGGCGTCCCTGGCGCTTTGGAGAACTCTGGCACTCCTCTAGATAAGTCTTATGCACGACTGAGACTGAACATCTGCCAGAAAAAAACATTAGCAATGTGCTCTGGAGTGCATTGTTACAGACGCATTGGTGGGTCCATTTAGCAATAAAGTGTATTGCTATGAAATCCCTGTCACTGCTGGGTAAATAAAATCTGCATTCCCGGCAATGAATGGGATTTTGAGTGACAGGTCAGCATGAAACTGGTTGGGTTGGGAGAGGATTTGATTCCGTACGTTTACTGCAACAGGGATGGAGAAAAAAATAGAGACCCAGTATGGAGAAGAAATAAGACAGGTAGGTAAGGCAAGGAGGTATTTGTATTAATTATAATTGGTAAAAAGCCACCCCTAAACAATAATAAACTATGCAGAGCAACTGTGAATGGAAGATACCTTCCACCCCGAAACATACATGTCCACTGGCGGAACTATTTGAAGGGAGGTATGCACTATACATAGAGTAGAAATCTGTATTTTGACATAATACAATTGGAATGGCATAATCCTCTTTGAATAGAAATACTGGTATAGGATAATATCACCATAAATGCCTACTTCTAAGATTTCTCCCCCCCCCCCCGGGGGAGAAGTTATGTGACATGGGGCAGGAGGGGGGCGTGGTGACATTTCACGTCACCATAGCTTAATGCCCCCTCCATTAACTGCCGTTAATTTTGCCAAAATTTGGGAGTTTTGCTTACTCTTCCGGGAGGACTCCCCGAAATTCGGGAGCCTCCTGGGAATTCCGGGAGAGTAGGCAGGTATGAGTATCACCAAAAAAAAAAGTTTAATGGGAAGGAACAACTTGGCCCCAAAAATTAACCTTTTGCATGCCACTGCTGCACCTCTTCCTCCATGCTCTTGCTGCTCGTCTGCAGGTTCGCCAGGAAGGAGATCTTTTTTTTCATATGTTGGTGGACAACACACAGCCAGCAGGAGTGAGAGGAGCAGTGACTGGGCAGAAGACATCGGGAGACCTGTCAATATCCGCCAGGACCAAAGCAAGTAACTTTTTGGGGCCAGGATATTTATGCCAAAACTGATTTATTTTTTTCCAACTTTAGGTGAAATTATCCATTAACACAAATTTCTGGAATTAGAAATGTATTTTTTTCATAGGGTACAACACCTGCCAACATTTCAAATGGCTAATGTGGGACACTCAGCTCTTGTACATTCTAGGTAAACAAGAAGCCTTATATTTGTGGTTTGTTTAGCTTTATTAACTTCATAATTTATGGTTTAACTGTAATGCATTTAGCTGTGGTCACTGCATTATCCTATTGATGAGTGATATCTATGGTAAATACATCCTCATTACACAGTCAAGTCCTAGACACATCTTAAATAAAACATGCTGAATTTCAAATGCATCGAGAGCTAGACCATGTATGAAAGATTAATTTACAATAGAAATCAGTGATCTGTACGATATGCAGTGATCACAGCTAAATGTACTGCAGGTAAACCATTTGTTTTTTACCTAGTGTATATAAGTTCTTAAAATGAATACAAACACTTCAAAGGACAACATCATATATTCAGTATCGTTTTAAGAACAACACCTGATCAGTTTATCGATGCACACAAGAACCTAAAGGGGGATTTCATGGCCACACCTGATAATTATTGAGTTGAGGTGCTTCAATCAGACCCGTTGTCAGAGGTGTATAAAATCAAGCACCCAGCCATGCAGTCTCAATTTGCAAACATGTGTAATACAAAATGGGTCATTCTGAAGAGATCGGTGACTTCAAGCGTGGTACTGTGATAGGATGCCACCTTTACAATAAGACAGTTCGTGAAATTTCATCCCTGCTGGATATTCCACGGTCAACTGTAAGTGATATTATTAGAAAGTGGAAGCGTTTAGGAACAACAGCAACTCAGCCACGAAGCGGAAGACCGCGTAAAATTACAGAGCAGGATCAATGACTGTTTAGGCGCGGGAGCTTAATTTAATAGGTTTTCATGGTCGAGCAGCTGCATGTGAGCCTGAGATAGAGTGGTGTTAAGCACACCGACACTGGACTGTGGAGAAGGTGAAACGTGCTCTGTGGAGTGACTAATCACGCTTTTTTGTTTGGCAGTCAGATGGGCGAGTTTGGCTTTGGCAGATGCCGGCAGAACGTTAGCTGTCTGACTGCATTATGCCAATTGTGTAATTTGGTGGAGGAGGGATAATGGTATGGGGCTGTTTTTCAGGGTTTGGGCTAGGCCCCTTATCTCCAGTGAAGGGCAATCTTAATGCTTCAGCATACAAACCCATTTTGGACAATGCTATGCTTCCAACTTTGTGGCAAAAGTTTGGGCAAGACCCTTTTCTATTCCAACATAACTGCCCTAATGCACAAATCAAGGACTGCAAAGCCATGGTTGATGAGTTCGGTGTGGAAGAACTTGACAGAGCCCCAACCTCAACCCTATTGAACACTTTTGGGATGAACTGGAATGGAGATTGAGAGCCAAGCCTCCACGTCCAACATCAGTGCCTGATCTCATAAATGCTCTACAGAATGAATGGGCACAAATTCCCACAGAAACACTCCAATATCTTGTGGAAAGCCTTCCAAGAAGAGTGGAAGCTGTTATCGCAAAAGGGTGACCAACTTCTTTTTAAGTATATGTATTTGAATACAATGTCATTACGAGCCCTGTTGGTGTAATGATCGAGCGTCCAAATATTTTTGTCCTTATAGTGTGTGTTTGTGTGTTTGTGTGTGTATGTGTGTGTATATATATATATTTATATATATATATTTGTATGTATATATATATATATATATATATATATATATTTAGAGAGAGAGATGTGTATATATATATATATATATATATATATATATATATATATATATATGTATATATTTAGACAGAGGGAGAGGTATAGATATATATATATATATATATATATATATATATATATATATATATATATAGAGAGAGAGAGAGAGAGAGGCGTATAGATAGATATATGTATGTAGATATATGTATGTGTATATATATATATATATATATATATATATATATATGTATATATATATATATATATATATATATATATATATATATATATAGATAGAGAGAGAGAGAGAGAGAGAGAGAGAGAGAGAGAGGTATAGATAGATAGATATCTCTATCTCTGTATATAGACTGTTGTGCACTTCTAATTGCTACCCAATAACGATTGTCGTTTGCCGATGTGTGATTCCAAAGCACAAAGTAATTTAATAGCCAAAAGTAGCAGAATAAGAAGTCAGAATAAAATAAGTACAGCCGTTATTTATCGCAGGCTCCCTGGATCCAGTGTACAGTCATTCAGGTCTGAAGGCTGTGGTCAAGAAGACTGGTTACTAGGTCCAGAGCCCCTGCTTATATACATTCGGTGAATACAGTAAAACAATGCAGATGATGTGGCTTGCTTCTATTGGTCCAGGCTTCAGGAAGGTCCAGTGTACTGCAGGTTATAGGCCAGTTCAAACCAAAATATCCAAAGGTGGGGGTTAGCTCTCCAGGGGATGCATTCCGATTTTCCCACCAAGAATCCAGTTTAAACTAGTCTATTTATATTATAAAGGCAGCATCATTTTAAACATTTATTCCCTAACATCGCTAACTAGAGTATGCAATGTGTAATTCCTTTGGCGAATTAACCAGACAACTGCGGATGAATAGGAAATTAAAATGATACTAAACATGACATATTTCCTGCAACCGGAACCTTTGATTTCACTAACATGTATATAACTTTTAATATTAAATATAAATACTGCTACATTTTGACATTAATAACTATGTGTTGCAACTACAATTAATGTGTACTAATTACAAATGTATATGTTCGTGTACATCTATGTAAAAGTGTAAACTCTGTCATTGCCATGTGTTGCAGCTGGATATGCTTCTCCACGCCGTAGCGTGCTTTACACATAATTTCAGACAAAGACAACCAAGTTTGCTAGATATTAATTGAAATGACTTTATCCAATTTGCTGACCTCAACAAGACCTGTGTATTAAAAGGCTATAGATTATAGTGTTTTTCTCAGTTGATCATGTTGCTGTCCCAGACAAGATACTTTATGGAGATTAAGGAAATAATTGGATTTTGTTTTTTCACAGTTTTCCTTTTGTGCAGTAAGCATGGTACATAATAATTTTGCTGACAGTGGACATCTTGTTTAGTATGTGGCTTGAAATGTGCTTTTCAGATTAAACAAAAAAGTTTTTTCCCTGCTTCCACTGGTCAGGTTTTTGTCCTGACATTGTATATCTTCTTTGTCCAAGAGATTAGTTTATTACTGGAATTGTCTCGCAAAAATGGCAATGTGTGTCTGGCGGAATTTGTAGTCTTCTAGTGTACATGAAGCTATATTTACTATAGGCAGCATATTTATTGTTTATTTGTAATACTTTGAATAGTCTACAGGTACATATACTGAGTATTCAAAGTGCACCTCTCTACATTATCATGTTCACAGATTGGTTACTATCTAATATGATCTACTTGTATGTAGAAAAGACAAAGATTCAGGTTATGGGGTCAAAACTATTCACTATATCCTATTCTGTATAATACTAGTACCATTGTCAAAGAGTGCTACAAAACAGCTGCATTTGTAAGTAAGTTTTCTTTTCCAGTTTACTGAAAGATCTACAACATATGGTTTTATGCCTTATTACTCTAATGATAAACAAGCATCTGTTTGTCATGTTTTTTCTTCTTTCCAGCATAGCAGAAAATCGTCCTCTGACCTAGTTTTATGGCTCTGCGCTATTACACTTTGTAATAACTTCTCTCTTCTTGCCTAATATATAAAGTATGGTATTTGTTAATGCATAAAGAACATAAACAAGTAATAAGATATAATACATGTTTAAATGTCTCCTTCATTTACACAGTGCATAATTATTATTTCTGTCTTTCGTATCATGCAATTCCACTTCCTGACATGAACAAATTATTTGACTGTTGATTTTTGTATCCTAAGGGGGGAATTCAGTTACTGACGATGTCACGTTGAAGCCTCACACAATGAGTCTCCGTGGGATGTTTGGATAGTAAAGCATAACTGATTTTTGTTGGTGTGAGCAAAAATCAGCTAATCTTTACTGAGCATAATAGTTCCCTCTGAATTTAATTCCCTGCTTAGTCGGATCCACTTGCAGCTGTTGCGTTGGTTATGTAAATGTCAATGTAAAGAAGAGAGACACTATGCTAGTATTTTGATTATGATGTTAATGGGATCCTTTTTGCTGTTGTGACATACCTGCTGTCACTGATGTTACATTTTTTATATTTAGTGACACATTGATATTAAACTAATGTAATTAATAAAACAAGAATCAGGAAAAATGGTGCTTTTTTCAAACCAAAATAAATTACAATTTCTTTAACTTTTGCTAGAAAATATTGCTCACATATATGGTCACATGTAAGCAGGATAAGACACATGGATGAAAAAGCGAATTTACATGCATCATCATCATCATGATCAACATTTATTTATATAGCACCAGCAAATTCCGTAGCGCTTTACAACTGGGAACAACCATTTATAAGACAAAACTGGGTAATACATACAGACAGAGAGGTAAGAGAACCCTGCTCGCAAGCTTACAATCTATAGGACAATGGGAGTTTGAAACACAAGGGCAGGTGCTACATCATATTGCACAATGGATCAGCTAGAATGCAAAGGTAAAAGTATTGAGTGTGCTGTGTGTCTATCAATATTGGTCAGAGGGTTGTTGTCTTGCGTTAGCAGTGTAGAGGATGGTAATAGGGTAATCTAGGGAAATTAAGATGGTGGTTGAGGAATATCATAACCTTGTCTGAAGAGGTGGGTTTTCAGTGAACGCTTCAAGGTTTGAAGACTAGAGGAAAGTCTTACTGTGCGTGGGAGGGAATTCCACAAAGTGGGTGCAGCCTGGAAAAAATCCTGTAACCGAGAATGAGAGTAAGTGATGAGAGTGGAAGAGAGACGTATATCTTGTGCAGAACGGAGGTGTCGAGTTGGGAGATAGTTTGAGACAAGTGAGGAAATGTATGTCCGTGCAATTTTGTTGATGCATGTGTTCAGTCAGATGCATCTCAATGACTATGCATCAAGATGTTCATCACTAGCATATGCAGTGGGTTTACCTCAGTAGCAACAAGTGTGCATACATATGCTACATGCTAGCATAGAGGAAGCTAAGAGATGTGACTTGACAGTGGTAGTAGTAAATGAGAAAGTCGCATTACCCTATTTGTACACAATATAATAATGTATTGAAAAGTCATAAACACAAGAGAAAATAGTGTCTGGACACTATTGTTAATATACATGAAAGTGTATTCCATGTAAAATGTGATTAAATATAATTTAATTTAATTAAATACAAACATCTGTTATTTCCTACCAGAGTACAAATGTAAATATGAATTAAGTAATGCGACCGCAGCTTCATATTAAATAAGCTAGAGTGGTCAATTTGCAATCAGCCAATCAGGAGCAGCGAGCTACTACTGCTGATCGTCGTCATCATCATTGCGTCTCATATCACCAGCCCTCAACCATCCGCAAGAGATATGCCTCCTGACAGGTGTTTGTGCATCTGCGTCCAAGTTTACTACAGTCGAAATAATGTGAATATGCCCCTTTGGTAATTTACTTACACTTGCAGAACAGATGTATGTATATGCATTTGTGCAGGACGGAAATGCGTATTTTCCTAATAAAGAGGCAAATTTACATGAGCCAAAAACCTCCATGGCATAGTTTAGACTTTTTTTGCTGAATGTTACTTGTAAACTCGTATGACACTGGTATTGTGACACACAGTTGAGTCCAGACATCCTGGTTGGGAACCATTACCCTTTATAATCTTCTGCACAAAACCCACTGGAAACGCATGCATATGTGTATATGTTTATATGTTTTTCTTAGTATCTTGTATACCTATAACTGATTATATGTGCATGTAGAGATCCAAAAGCAATGTATTTTGTTTACAGCCTATATGTTTCACAATCAAAATGCAGCAAACATTTTGACACTGTGCTAAATAATCACGTTCGTTTGATGAGCAGTTTATAAGTGCACAATTTAAGTGAAGTGTAATTCTGTTAGAGTTGAAATCATAGCACATCACAGTCCAATTTTATATTTTCAGTAGATATTTACTAAGACCAAGAAAGAAATCTTCCATAGCAGTCAGAAAGCACTAGTCCCTGCCAGCTGGTAGTTTGAGTGCAATTCTTTAGCTTCCTTTTTTTTTTCATCATGCTATTGGAATAGAATAGGCTACATGTGTGATTAATGTACATAGTCACACATAATATCAGCTAATTACACCCACCGGTTCCACATGTAAATTGTTACTTTGTCTCTGTTGCCAACGGAATTGACTTCAAAGATGCAAGAATATAATTATCTTAAAAACAGTCGATTTCTGGGATATGGTTAGCACAAAGTATATATCAGTAATTTGCATCAACAAACTTTAGTATTGTATCTGTTGAAATTTGATTACATTGAGCACACAAATTTGAATTATTAGACTACACATAAAACTAATATAATGAGTGCCAACATTAGTTCATTTTACGTTTTGTGATTCCCAGAGAGTAAAGATACAGGTCCTCTCTCAGATCCACCTTGTCACATGCTTACCTATAAGGGCAGTAGGAAGTGTGAATGAATGTTACATTCTGGGTATCAAAAAATGAGCAATTAATTCTGACTCAAAAAAAGGTTTAATTCGGTTGGATAGTGTGTTAGATGATTGCACACCTGAGGCTGCCATGCTTAGAGCTGAATGCTGAATGTAACTATTTGCCTAGCAACCATGATCCTACACATAGTAGTAGAAGTAATTGCACCGATGATAGATCAAACAAACAATTGGAAAGCTTCTATTTCTTAACAGATTGTAGGTTGTCATTGGAATTCCATTGCAAAAAAATTGTCAACTATAGAACACGAATTTAGTTCTATTAAATTCATAAAACCTTTTGCCATATGTCGGCTATCACTCTTTCTCTCTATCTCTCTTGCTGCTTATCTTATGGCTTGTTTTCATTTGTCTCCAAAGGAATCTTCACACATTGGGTGACTTTTAAAATATGGATAATACTGTAAGAAGTAATTAAAAGTTTCAAAAAAACTGAACACTTTAGGTGAGTAAACTTGGATAATTGTTTATTTTATAAAAAAAAATAAGTGTTGTTCACATGTAAGTGTAGTGATATGTTCCTTTTAATTTTTAGAGGTAATGTGTCAACTAGGGAAAATACCACTTACACATACAGTAGTACATACAATGGTCAAAACAATGCTTGTAAGTCTCTTGCATATTCTAGATTAATATGAGACTGCAAGCATGGAAGCCTTTCAGTTTAACAATCTTAGACACAAAGGGATTGATGCTGTGATGCTGAGTTGGGCACGTATGTATCCAAAATTACGCTGAAAAAAGTTGCACATAGAAAAGCATACCTGGAAGCATATGGTGAGCTAGCTGCATAGCAAAGCATACCTGGAAGCATATGGTGAGCTAGCTGGAGGCAACTAAACATGCCTTCATCTCTGCAGCCGTAGCATATGCAACCAGCTCGACCCATTTGTGCATTGAGAATGTTGTGCAACTGCCCCATTTGTAAACACTTTTTGACCTTGACTATTATCAACCTTATTATATGCAATGTGTCTGCACCACTAATAGCTCACATTAATCACACTGTTTCATAATTATTCATTCAAATCATTTGAAGAAATTCTTTCAATGTATGTTCATTAAAAAAAAGCAGATTGAAACAACTGTATTTTTTGGGACACATTTTATAAACTTTTTCCCCCAAACTATCTAATTGTTTTATTGTAATTTCTAGTTAAATACAACAAAATGATTTCAATAAATATATAAGTAAGTGAATATATTGCATGGCTCATGGTATACAGGAGGACATCTGTAAATGGATGCCATCCAGGTATGATTGGGTCATATCCATATTTCTTCAAGGCATATTTCCTTATATGCAGCATGTGGATGAAAGAAATGCAAAATATAAGTGGGCCAGTAATGATTTTTTTTTTTTAAATAATGTAAACATGCCCTAAATACAGAGTTTATCCATCATTGATGATCATTGAGTTTTGGACATAGGTTTATTATTTAATTTTATGTTTATATTATTTCTACATTATATGGAACGTAGACTTTGTGTTATGCATTCCTAATTTATATGGTTATGTCCAAAACCAACAATTATGCATAGGTCTAATCAGAATTCATCAAGTCTGACCCCGCGACCAGGATAGATCAACTTTTCTATGGATTACACTAATTTGACAAAACCATATTTATACATAATTAAAGACATATATATGTTAAACTCTGCAGTAATATAAACTCTATAATAAAAACAGGAGATTATTAGTGCGCAGATTGTGAATGAGTATCTACCATGTCAAGGTGACCTCACCCATCTATTCATAGGTGGTTTTAATCAGAGCTGTCTGGTTCCAGCCAATACTACTTTAAAGGCACTAAATGAGGTAAGCCCCATATTGTAAAAATTAAATTAAAAAGAACCTCTTGTTTATTCTAGTTCTTTTATAGAGTGTATATTACTGCTGAGTTTAACATATATATGTCTTTACTTATGAAAACATCTGGTTTAGTGCTTAAAGTTTGCATCTGCATTTTGATATAAAGATATAAAAAAGTTCACTTTTAATAAGATCTTCAATCCTGTAACTCAGAATCCTTTCCTTCTTTTTAAATCACGAAGTAGATACACATCTCCGCGTCTTCCCCTTTCATGTTACCCAATCTCCACAGAAAATAAATCTGGCTAAAAATAGATAAAACAAGGGGGTGCTTCCATGGTGTAAAATCAGATTGGCAGTTTATTGAACAGAATAAAAAATTCACACATACCAAAGATCAAAAGTATACAGGCATATCTCGGGTTTTATAGGTATAAAGTCATAAGATGCTTTTCGTATTACACACAGCATATAACTAAGACGTTGGCTACTTGCTCCAAGCCATGTCCGGTGTCTGTCTGTCTCTCTCTCTCTGTCTCTCTCTCTCTCTCACACTGTCTGTCTGTCCCTCTCTCTCTCTCTCTCTCTCTCTCTATATATATATATATATATATATATATATATATATATATATATACATATATATATATATATATATATATATATATATGGAGAGAGAGAGAGGGAGATAGATTTTTTAGATATAGATATATATATATAGATATATATATGTGGCTATTTGTCAGGCGCCATCTCCGCACTGACACTTGGTGCAGGAGACGGACGCCTGCACCTTCTCGGCACTCACGTCCTGTTGCCTAGCAGCATGATGCTATCTCTGCCTTCCTGTCAGCAGTCTCCATGTCTAACCGCCAAAATCTCCCTAACCCAATCAGGAGGCACCTAATGGTATATAAAGCAGCCTCTGACACCTGTCTAGTGCCAAATTTTTGGTTCACTCCTGCTCCAGCATTTCCTGTACTTCTGATCCTGTGTACTTCGGTTCTGACTCAGCTTCCTGTGACTATTCTCCTGTGTTTCGTTTTGGTACCTCGCTGCCCGGCTGGTTTGACTGTTTGGCTTGACCTGACTTCTCCTTGGATCTTCCCTGTGTACTGCACCACTCGGTTGGCTCTGACCTGGATTGCCTGACTACGCCTGTCTACTACTGTCGCTACACCGGTGACTGTCTTGGAGAACCACGACCTGCGTACCCTCTGCAGCTAAGCCCAAACCCCCTTGCGGGGGTCCCTGGTGAATTCCGGGGGTACGTTAGACTCCGCGCCTCCCTGTTCAGTTGTGCCAATACCGGTTAGCCGCCATCTCTGCAATTCCGTGACACCATTGTAATGAAATGTACACCAAATGTCAGCAACAACCCTTGCAATCCACACATGCAATGAAATCAAACCATAGATGTCCATAAATTAAGTTTTGTGTGATAATGTGAAATGACAGGTAAAAAGAATTCCACAAGCTTTCTGAAATTTATTTAATACTTTGTACAAAAGCCGTTGTTGGTAATGACAGCTTCAAGATGCCTCCTGTATGGATAAACTAGTTGCAACGCAAATAGTCTTCAAATCTTGAAGGTTCCATGGGCTTCTTCTATGAACTCTGATCTTTTGTTCTTGCCATAGATTTTCAATTGGATTCAAGTCAGGTGATTGGCTAGGCCATTCTAGCAGTTTTATTTTTGGGTTGGGTACAATATATAACTATCGTGACTATTCCGACACGCAGAATTCCTGCAAAAAAATTCCGAAAGACTGAAAAAATGAAAGAAAATTAAACAGACTTACCTTCAATCCGATGCTGGAGATGGCCGATGGGCACAGCATGGTGACATCAAGGTATTCCGATGAAAGAACTGTGCGGCAATGCAATTTGACGTCATTGCGACATCTGTCAATCTAAATTTAAAGCGGTGATGTGGGGACTCCTAAGGTTAAGTGTTTAAACACTTAACCCCACATGCGTGTCGGAATGGTGGTAATCGTAAAAACGATTACCTCCGTTATTTTCTTTCTCTGAAACCAATTGAGTGTCCTTGGCTATGTGTTTGGGATCATTGTCTTGCTGAAATGTCCACCCTCGTTTCATCTTCAGCATCTTGGTAGATGGCAGCAGATTTTTATCCTTCCTTTAATTACATGCAGTATGCCAGTACCATGTGCAGGAAAACAACCCCACACCATGATGTTCCCACCTCCAAACTTCACTGTTGGTATGGTGTTTTTGGGGTGATGTGCAGTGCCATTTCTCCTCTAAACATGGTGTGTATTATGGCATCCAGAGAGTTAAATTTTGCTCTCATCTGACCACACTATATTCTCCTAATATTTCACAGGCTTGTGCAGCAAACTTTAAACAAGCTTCAACATATTTTTCCTTTAGCAAAGGAGTCTTGCGTGGTGAGCGTGCATACAGGCCATGGCGGTTGAGTGCATTACTTATTGTTTTCTTTGAAACAATTGTACCTGCTAATTCCAGGTCTTTCTGAAGCTCTCCACAAGTGGTCCTTGGTTCTTAGACAACCCTTCTGATAATTTTTTTTCACTCCTCTGTCAGAAATCTTGCGAGGTGCACCTGGTCGTGGCCGGTTTATGGTGAAATGATGTTCTTTCCACTTCCAGATTATGGCCCCAACAGTACTCACTGGAACATTCAGCAGTTTAGAGATCCTTCTGTAACCAATGCCATCATTATGTTTTGCAACAATAAGGTAGCAAAGGTCTTGAGAGAGCTCTTTGCTTTTACCCATCATGAGATGTTTCTTGTGTGACGCCTTCGTAATGAGACACCTTTTTATAGGACATAAGTTGTGGCTGAACCAGTTGGCAGGATTGTTTTCTAATTACTGATAGGTTTCAGCTGGTGTCTTGGCTTCCCATGCCTTTTTGCACCTTCCTTTCTTCATATGTTCAATACTTGTCATTTCACATTGTTACACTGAACTTAAATTATGGACATCTATGATTTGATTCCTTTGCATGTGTGGATCTCAAAGGTTGTTGCTGACATTTGGTGTAAATTTCATTACAATAGCCACATTAAATTTATATTTACTGAGAGAAATGTTAGCACAAAATCTGTAAGGCCATATTGTGTCTCACCACATACCCTGGAACCTCATATAATAATACTACCAAAAGAAGGCAAGGATCCTTTGTTCTGTTCCAGTTGCAGGCCTATTTCCCTCAGCTCCTGGTCCAGTAATACATCTGGACCAGGAGCATCAGATTTGGAATGCAAAGTGGCCCTGAAAAATATTCTAAAAGTGGTCTCATGTGGTAGGAGCTGCCAAATTGTCAGTAGGCGGAGTCAAATCAACAGGAAGTGGGCTGCCAATGTGGGTGCCATCATGCTGCTGGATGTGAGAGTAGCAAGCACACAAGGAGTGCAGCCATCGCTTTAGACAATGTTAGGTTATCCTCCAACCACATCCTCTTCAAACATACTGGATTCTGCGTGCACCACTGTTAATTGTATGTGGCAGCCCACCACAGTAATGCACAAATTTGAATACCAGCTAATTAACTAATCCAAGAAGGAAAGTTCACTTCAATAAGAGTATTACTGACTTTCTGGCTGATATACTATTGGTTTACTATGTTGATCTGAACCCCTGTTTTGAAAATGATGAGACTATAAGCTACTATGGCCATTCAGACTTGAAACTTTTTGCACCTTTGAACTCTTTATACCCGAAGAGCCGTGGCATTTTAGGGAAGTGGTGTACTAGTGTAGGCAATGTAGGGTACGGGCATTTTCAACCAATTGTGTACAGATTCAGACTGAGACATAGTTGCAGATACAGCTGAAAAAGATTTTTGTAAATGTTTGCAAGTTTAACGTAAGTGTTTGAGCAGTGTGTTTGTTGTCAAGCAGAGGCATATGCTACTCATTCAGACCTAGGCATATCTTCAACTCTGAATAGACAGTACATACGCACATACTTCAAGTTATGCTTACGATTGCTTTCCACTGAATCAGGCTCTTAATGAATAAAACTGGGTAGACCTTTTTTGTAAACTTTTAAGTGTTGCTTAAATAATTTCAACGTGACTTTATAGAATCCCTCCACCAAATCTACTGGTGCAGGATAACACACATCCTATTACATATATACAATCTTTTGGTCTCCCCTGGTGATAATGCTTATCGCTGGATGTTGAGAAATGAAAATAAGTCTTATAAACCCTCCTCCGAAGGAAACATTGGGAGAGTATATTGCTCTTCTCTCATAATTCTTCAGTCTCAGATTATTGGTTTTAAAATCTTGTCACTGTTGGCTGGTACAGAGTACTGACAGTTTTACACACGTTTCAGTGTCTCCAATGAGCTAGAGATGTAGGTAGGAGTTATTATTATTATTATCATTTATTTGTTGGGCGCCACAGGGTTTTTGCAGCACCTTACATAATACGAACAGTAGACCATACAGGGTAAAACATTACAGAACAATAAACACTAAGTACCAATGCTTCGGAAACTCCGGGCAGACATATGGAGTGAGGGCGGAGCAGAAGAGTCGGTATGAAGACAGGAGGGGAGAGGGGCCCTGCTCATGCGAGCTTACATCCTAAGGGAGGGTGGACAAAACAGGCATGAAGGGAGGCAGTGATGCAAGGGAGAAAAAGGGACCAGGGGAGAGGGGGGAGAACAAGCAGAGTGGATGAGGGGTTAAGTGGATGGTTGGTAGGCTTTCAGGAACAGGTGAGTTTTGAGTGCCCGTTTAAAGGAGCACAGATTGGGAGCGAGACGGATGGAGTGAGGGAGGTCATTCCAGTGCAGGGGGGCAGCTCGGGAGAAGTCTTGGACTCGGGAGTGGGAAGAGGTAATAAGAGTGGAGGAGAGGCGACGGTCGTTTGCCGAGTGCAGGGAGCGAGCGGGAGTATGAATGGTAAGGAGGTTAGAGATGTAGGGAGCAGTAGACTGGGAGAGAGCTTTGTAAGTGGTAGTAAGGAGTTTAAAGAGGATTCTGTAAGGGAAACGGAGCCAGTGTAAGGCCTGGTAGAGAGGGGAGGCAGAGGAGGAGCGACGTGAGAGAAAGATAAGTCTGGCAGCTGCATTGAGTACAGATCGGAGCGGGGCGAGATGGGAGAGAGGGAGGCCAGTGAGGAGGAGGTTGCAGTAGTCCAGGCGGGAGATGATGAGTGCATGGATGATGGTTTTGGTGGCGTCTTGTGAGAGGAAGGGTCGGATGCGGGTGATGTTGCGCAGTTGGAAGCAACAGGCTTGAGCAAGGGATTGGACGTGGGGGGCAAAAGAGAGAGAGGAGTCAAGGGTGACACCCAGGCAACGGAGTTGGGTGACAGATGAGATGGTAGTGTTGTTAACAATGATAGAGAGGTTGTGGTGAGAGGGGAGTTGTCACGGTTCTCAAACAGAAGTACAGCTAGGAGTCATGAATTCGGTGAAAAACACTGTGTTTATTTGCAGAGAGGTGATAACAGGTAATAAGGAGCAGTGATAAATACCAGGTTCCAGATGATGCAGCAAGTAGCATGAAATGTCCAGAAACAATCAGGTAAGGACAACAGGAAATGACATCAGGATTAGGACAACAATAACCAGCAATGTGAGCTGGGGGAAACAGGTTTAAATGGACCACACCCAGGTGCATAGAATGATTGGTGAACAGGAGGGTTAACCCCTAATGCACACAATAGCAGCACCTCTGGTGAGTGGAGGTACTGCCAATACAAAACAATAATAGGACAAAAAGGCAGGAGCTGCCATGCAAAGCAGCATGTAGCACATAAGCTGAGGGCAGATCGTGACAGTATCCCCTCCCTTAAGGGCGGATTCCAGACGCCCAATTATCAAAAATGTCTGAATTCATCGGAATCATAATCCAGAATTGGGGGCCCGGCAGAAAAGTCCTCGTCCAAGGGCGGAAAGGCAAAGGAGACCATGCCAGTTGCCAGTTCAAGAACTGCAGAACCTCCTCTTCTCTTACGTCCTCCTCTCTTACGGGACTTTCTCGGAATTGGGACCTGAGCCAACTGAGTGGAGCACAAAGATATCTCTTGGCCAGGTGAGATGGGTGGACCTGCTGACAATACAGAGGCCCCGTAACAAGGCATAGCGGGAGGTGTTGGTGAAAACTTGTTGATCACTGCCTCAACAAATAGTTGTAAGTCAGAAAGAATGGGGTGATCAGACTCAACAAAAGGGTTTGCCCATTCCATAGCCTCTCCTCTAAAATGTGTTAACAAAAACAAAACTTGCCTCTTTGGGTCACTGGCAAGGCTAGGTACTGAGGGGAAATAAGAAGCACAAAACCTCAGTAGAGCACTAAATTGAGAAAGGTGCCCCTCAAAGGTAGATGACAGCTCACACTTGGCACCCTTGGCAACGGATGGTTCGGACTTGGCAGCAGGCTTGACAGGAGACCCGGACTGGGCGGCAGGCTTGACAACAGGCCCGGACTGGGCGGCAGGCTTGACAACAGGCCCGGACTGGGCGGCAGACTTGGGAGCAGGCCCGGACTGGGCGGCAGACTTGGGAGCAGGCCCGGACTGGGCGGCAGGCTTGGGAGCAGGCCCGGACTGGGCGGCAGGCTTGGGAGCAGGCCCGGACTGGGCGGCAGGCTTGGGAGCAGGCCCGGACTGGGCGGCAGGCTTGGGAGCTGGCCCGGACTGGGCGGCAGGCTTGGGAGCTGGCCCGGACTGGGCGGCAGGCTTGGGAGCTGGCCCGGACTGGGCGGCAGGCTTGGGAGCTGGCCCGGACTGGGCGGCAGGTTTGGGAGCTGGCCCGGACTGGGCGGCAGGCTTGCCAGCACTTTGAGAAGCCTGAGGGCAGACAGCACTTTGAGAAGCCTGAGGGCAGACAGCACTTTGAGAAGCCTGAGGGCAGACAGCACTTTGAGAAGCCTGAGGGCAGACAGCACTTTGAGAAGCCTGAGGGCAGACAGCACTTTGAGAAGCCTGAGGGCAGACAGCACTTTGAGAAGCCTGAGGGCAGACAGCACCAAGTGGTAACTCGGGCTGGACCGCATGGACTGGCAACTCGGGCTGGACCGCATGGACTGGCAACTCGGGCTGGACCGCATGGACTGGCAACTCGGGCTGGACCGCATGGACTGGCAACTCGGGCTGGACCGCATGGACTGGCAACTCGGGCTGGACCGCATGGACTGGCAACTCGGGCTGGACCGCATGGACTGGCAACTCGGGCTGGACCGCATGGACTGGCAACTCGGGCTGGAGGGACAGAACCCCCTCTGGAGCAGACTGTAAGAGCAGCGCCCCCTCTGGAACAGTCGGTAAGGGCATTGCCCCCTCTGGAGCAGACTGTAAGGGCAGCGCCCCCTCTGGAGCAGACTGGAAGGGCAGCGCCCCCTCTGGAGCAGACTGGAAGGGCAGCGCCCCCTCTGGAGCAGACTGGAAGGGCAGCGCCCCCTCTGGAGCAGACTGGAAGGGCAGCGCCCCCTCTGGAGCAGACTGGAAGGGCAGCGCCCCCTCTGGAACAGTCGGTAAGGGCAGCGCCCCCTCTGGAACAGTCGGTAAGGGCAGCGCCCCCTCTGGAGCAGACGGTAAGGGCAGCGCCCCCTCTGGAGCAGACTGGAAGGGCAGCGCCCCCTCTGGAGCAGACTGGAAGGGCAGCGCCCCCTCTGGAGCAGACGGGAAGGGCAGCGCCCCCTCTGGAGCAGACGGGAAGGGCAGCGCCCCCTCTGGAGCAGACGGGAAGGGCAGCGCCCCCTCTGGAGCAGACGGTAAGGGCAGCGCCCCCTCTGGAGCAGTCGGTAAGGGCAGCGCCCCCTCTGGAGCAGACGGGAAGGGCAGCGCCCCCTCTGGAGCAGACGGGAAGGGCAGCGCCCCCTCTGGAGCAGACGGTAAGGGCAGCGCCCCCTCTGGAGCAGACGGGAAGGGCAGCGCCCCCTCTGGAGCAGACGGGAAGGGCAGCGCCCCCTCTGGAGCAGACGGGAAGGGCAGCGCCCCCTCTGGAGCAGACGGGAAGGGCAGCGCCCCCTCTGGAGCAGTCGGTAAGGGCAGCGCCCCCTCTGGAGCAGACGGGAAGGGCAGCGCCCCCTCTGGAGCAGACGGGAAGGGCAGCGCCCCCTCTGGAGCAGACTGGAAGGGCAGCGCCCCCTCTGGAGCAGACTGGAAGGGCAGCGCCCCCTCTGGAGCAGACTGGAAGGGCAGCGCCCCCTCTGGAGCAGACTGGAAGGGCAGCGCCCCCTCTGGAGCAGACTGGAAGGGCAGCGCCCCCTCTGGAGCAGACTGGAAGGGCAGCGCCCCCTCTGGAGCAGACTGGAGCTGAGGAACAGAGACAGCGGCTGAAGACTCAAAACTGGACACAGTGGCAGGAGACTCGGAACCGGACACAGTGGCAGGAGACTCGGAACCGGACACAGTGGCAGGAGACTCGGAACCGGACACAGTGGCAGGAGACTCGGAACCGGACACAGTGGCAGGAGACTCGGAACCGGACACAGTGGCAGGAGACTCGGAACCGGACACAGTGGCAGGAGACTCGGAACCGGACACAGTGGCAGGAGACTCGGAACCGGACACAGTGGCAGGAGACTCGGAACCGGACACAGTGGCAGGAGACTCGGAACCGGACACCGTGGCAGCAGGCTCCAAGCTGGAGGCAGATGATGTGACCTCAGAGCTGGAGGCAGATGATGTGACCTCGGCACAGGAGACAGAGGCTGGCACCTCGGCACAGGAGACAGAGGCTGGCACCTCGGCACAGGAGACAGAGGCTGGCACCTCGGCACAGGAGACAGAGGCTGGCACCTCGGCACAGGAGACAGAGGCTGGCACCTCGGCACAGGAGACAGAGGCTGGCACCTCGGCACAGGAGACAGGGGCTGGCACCTCGGCACAGGAGACAGGGGCTGGCACCTCGGCACAGGAGACAGAGGGAATGGGTGCCTCAGGACAGGCGGCTGGAGCTGGCAGATTGGGTCTCTTCGCAGAGAACAGGAATGCTGGAGCATAAACAGATTTGGAGTGCCGAGAGGAAACAACAGGAGATGGTTCAGTAAGCTGACGTGGTCTACGGACAGGACAGTCCTGCAAGAAATGTGCATTGCTGGCACAGTAGAGACACAGTTTGTTGGTTACTCTGCGCTGTCGCTCCACTTCGGTCAGATGGGGGCGTGGCCCACTTGTGAACCGGGCATTAGTTAAACTGCAGTTGTTAGTTAAATGCAAATTTGACATGGTATTAGTGCAAGGTGTTGGCGGCACGGATTCAGCAGCAGACAGAGTTGGCTGGGTCAAATCAACAGCATTAGATTTCAGTGAAACCGTCTCTGATAGTCTCCTGAGTGGGTCCAAAAGCAAAGCGGAAAATCCGGCCAGCTGGGAGCGCAACAATATAATGTCCATTTGTAAGGTTTGTAGCAGGGGTAATTCCATGATAGGTAAAACAGACATGTTGCAAAAGACAAATGAAAACTTGATTGCAGCAAAAAGGTCCCAGAATAAAACAAAACTTTCACCTGACTCCAAAGCTGTTTTTTGGGCTGGTTATACTGTCACGGTTCTCAAACAGAAGTACAGCTAAGAGTCATGAATTCGGTGAAAAACACTGTGTTTATTTGCAGAGAGGTGATAACAGGTAATAAGGAGCAGTGATAAATACCAGGTTCCAGATGATGCAGCAAGTAGCATGAAATGTCCAGAAACAATCAGGTAAGGACAACAGGAAATGACATCAGGATTAGGACAACAATAACCAGCAATGTGAGCTGGGGGAAACAGGTTTAAATGGACCACACCCAGGTGCATAGAATGATTGGTGAACAGGAGGGTTAACCCCTAATGCACACAATAGCAGCACCTCTGGTGAGTGGAGGTACTGCCAATACAAAACAATAATAGGACAAAAAGGCAGGAGCTGCCATGCAAAGCAGCATGTAGCACATAAGCTGAGGGCAGATCGTGACAGGAGTCTAGAAGTAGGAAAGACTATGAGTTCCGTTTTGGAGTTGTTAATTTTGAGAAAGCGTGAGGACATCCAGGAGGAGATGGCAGAGAGGCAGTCAGATACACGAGAGAGGAGGGTGGACGAGAGATCAGGAGAGGAGATGTAGAGTTGAATGTCGTCAGCATAAAGGTGATAATGAAGACCAAAGGAGGAGATGAGCGCACCAAGGGAGGAAGTGTAGAGCGAAAAGAGAAGGGGGCCGAGAACAGAGCCCTGGGGGACTCCTACTTAGAGGGGCGTGGGGGTGGTGGAAGAGCTGGACGTGGAGACAGAGAATGTGCGGTTTGCAAGGTAAGAGCAGAACCAGGCTTGGACAGAACCAGAGAGGCCTAGAGAGAGAAGAGTTTGCAGAAGGAGGGGGTGGTCCACGGTGTCAAAGGCCACAGAGAGTTCGAGGAGGATAAGTAAGGAGAAGTGACCCCTGGATTTGGCTGATAGGAGGTCATTGGTGACTTTAGCCAGGGCAGTTTCAGTGTAGTAGAGGGGGCGGTAACCAGATTGGAGAGGGTCGAGGAGGGAATTGTCCGAGAGGTATCTGGTGAGACGACAGCAGACTAACCGCTCAAGAAGTTTGGAGGTGTAGGGGAGAAGAGAGAGAGGGCGATAATTGGCAACGGAGGTGGGGTAAAGGTTGGGTTTTTTGAGGATAGGAGAGATGAGAGCGTGTTTGAATGAGGAGGGTACAACACCAGAGGAGAGTGATAGGTTGAAGAGGTGTGCCAGGTAGGAGCAGGCAGTGGGAGAGAGAGAGCGAAGGAGGTTAGAGGGGATTGGATCAAGAGGACAAGTGGAGGGAGGAGAGGAAAGAATAAGGGAGCGAACTTCATCACCTGATGTGGGGCTGAAGGAGCTCCAGAGTTGTTTGTTAGAGGGAGGTGAAGCAGTAATGGCAGCGGGAGAGGGGTTGGAGTTAAAGGGATACTCTCCTTCAGATATTTTGAGGTTGTCCTTTGAAAAAAAACTTTTGGTAAAATGGGATAAAGATCATGAGGGAAGTGACGTGTTCATTTATCAAATGACACACCATTTTACTTATTTCATCATAGTTCCTTCATAGTTCCTTGTATGTATTTTTTTGTGTTATAATCCAATCAATATATATTGCTGTGTAATATAAAAATAAAGGATAATAGTAATTTTTGTTAACAAGTTACTGAGGATCATTTGTATGCAAAGGAGGGAAATGCTAGAGGCAATGTCAGGAAAGACAGTGACAGTTTTTAAATGTGTTTTAGTACATATGCGTATCCTGCTCCAAACTATGGGGTGAAAACACATCCCACTCTTCCAAAGTAGGGTATAAGGTACTAATTGTTTGATAAATGTGTCGATCTTAACTTCCCCAAAAAATTTTGCACTAATATATCAACTCTTAATCTGCACCATTTTGTGTAACTTACTCTCTGGTCTGAACAAGAGTGATTCAATGTACACTGTTGTATCTTGTAGTCTGAGTATTAGAATATTCTGTCATCACTTCTGTTGTTGGCATTTAGTCTATGGATACACCTAGTAATCTCTCTGAATGGCAGTCCTTTGTAACTATACTTTTGATGTTGCCTTTATTTTATGCCTTGCTGCTAAAGCTTTGTTTGATGGTCTTGTTTGCTGAAGGAGCCATATTGTCTCTTGTGTGTATCATATTAAGCGCACGATCCTCTGGGACCATTGTGTTTCTCAGTCATTTTGGGGGACTTACATGGATCAGTGACTCAACAATAAATGTATATGGTTGTATAGAGAAGAAATAACCCTCCCATTTCTTATTAATGCTGTATGTCTGATTATCATCCTAGCTTTTTGCATATTAGTAACTAAGTAACCAGACTAAATTACAGCGCTATATGAGTGTCATGTACTAGACTAGGAATTGCTATATTTTTCTCTCAACTAGAGAGCCTCTGTTATTTTTGAGCACAACATTGGCATTTTATATACAACAAGTTAACCCGTGCATGATACTCATGCATTCTAGTCAAATCAAGCTACTTAAGGTGTTAAAAAGGTTCTTGTCATGCATTTGGGCCTAGCCCAGGCCTCCTCAGGGGAAGAGCGTTACTTCCCAACGCAAGCGCCCTTTTTTAACGTGGTTTTGTCCACATGTCACCACCTCATCATTTTTCTCCATCACCTCATCCTTCATCTGCATCGCCACATCCTTCATCAAGCTACTTAAGGTGTTAAAAACTCCCCACTGTCACCCCCGGCAACCACCAATCACTCCCAACTGTCACTTCTCCTTCAAGAAATATATAGGTCAGTGTATAACTCTGCCCAGCAGGTGGCGCTGCAGCTTGTTTTTTTTTTTTTTCACACACGCCACTAGGCATTTATATAGTAGATATTACCTGGGCAATCTACTCTGCAACAACTAGGAAGAATAAGAATAGTTATATAATACCATGACTTGTTTCTGTGTTCCCTTAAGTGCCTATGCTGTATGTCAGCCTGTCATATTGTGCATACATTATCTGGATAATCGTAAAGAAGTTACAGTTGTCCCCTCAAAATTAGTGTGATATCTTTTACACTGTGGCATTAAGCTTAGTTAATGGGAATAGTTGGCAGAGAAAGGGATTACTTGCTTCATTCTGTTGTTTTTTGATTTAGAATCTGATTATGTCTCTACCGCCACTTCCAACTTGTTAGTTTCCACTATTTCAGCACATTTTATAATTAAAATTGTTTTGGAATTAAACTAATATAATACAATTTCAAGCAATGCTTATTTACCACACACTTATTTTACATAGGCTGGTTATTAAATTAAATTCAACAGTTATATCTATGGCCATTATTTATATTGATGTTTCAGGAGCCTACTTTTTAAATATAAAAATAAGATTAATAAAACATTTCTAACAAATAAATAACAAGGAACACTTTTCTCTCATATTTTCTTGTTTAAGAACTGTGGGCCTGATTCATTAAGGATCTTAAATGAAGAGGATCCTTATTTCAGTCTCCTGGACAAAACCATGTTACAATGCAAGGGGTGCAAATGAGTGTTCTGTTTTGCACATAAGTTAAATACTGACTGTTTTTTCATGTACACACAAATATCAACTTTAAATTTCAGTGTACAAATAAGCAATCAAGTATTTGTGTGTTACATGAAAAAACAGTCACTATTTAACTTATGTGCAAAACAGAACACTCATTTGCACCCCTTGCATTGTACATGGTTTTGTCCAAGAGACTGAAATAAGGATCCTCTTCATTTAAGATCCTTAATGAATCAGGCTCTGTATTAGGAATAAGATAACTGCAGCAATCATTGTCATTACTGAGCATCGCTAGATGTAATTTATTTTTGCTTACCAATTGCATGTTTACTGACAAGCATATATGTAAATCCTCTGTTGAAGCATCTTATTGATTTTATTCCTTGCAAGTGACAAGGTCCATTTTTCTTTTTAAAATACTATAATGTAGTAAATGTTTCCTCTAATTTGCATTGCATTCAGTAGTTAAGGAAACAGAACAGACAGATAAAGAGACAAATAACTAATGTAAGAATTTCTAGAGCACAATGATGGGCAATTTGTGATGAACTATTGAATAATAAAATATGAATTAATGGTGACAGCTCCACTTTTTAAACCTTATTTATTTATTTATTTATTATATCCATGTTTATGATTGAATTATGTTATGTAAGTAAGACACAATTATTCAGTATTAGAATTTCATGCAATAATGCTGACTTCACAACGTTCTTTGATTTGAAGGGGAAGAACTGGACTGTGTATTACAGTATTCTTCTTCCTTGACAAGCTGTCTCTATTTTGAATTTAAGAACGATTTCAGTGCAGCATCTGCAGCATTATCAAATGTCAGGAACAATTATGTTTTGGAAATGGTAGTTTGTTTAACGCCTTGTTAAAAAAGCTATTTAATGTATGCATTTTTATTTCTTTGCAAATTGGGTCATACTGCATTACCCTCTTGATGGAATCATTATTTAATGCTAAATTTATAATTAAAGAAAATGTGAAAGAAAGACCAGATCTTCTTTAGAAGATGAATTGGGTATATTGTAAACATCTATACATATTTCTTGTATATTAATTCAACATTTTACAATATTTTTCATTGTAATTTTCAAGGCTTAGATTAAACTAGCAGAGTTTATAAGTATGTGCATGATCTCCCTTACATTTGTATTTTAATGTTCCAGTGATAAATGTGATACATTTAATACAGTTGTTAATCAGAGTTTTTCATGTTTCAACCAATGTACACCCCAAGATGCAGCAAATACACTCAACAGCTTAAATTAAGTAGCAGTTTAGATTGAAGTGTACTTAATTTTATAATTATTTGTAACAGTCATGTTTTCTGAAAAATAGCTATACTCCGTCTAATCTGAGATCTGGGGTGGAAAGAGTTAAAAGCTCTATTAAGGTCTCCCACTAGAAGGGCTACATGGAGAATATGCTCTTTAGTGCAACCCTGCACAAATGATTTTTCCTAAAAATTTGCATGCACGCACTCGCGCGTCCACACATATACAAATGTTGATACACACACTAAGAAATTATGTAGAAAAGTGTTTTATTTTAACGTCAATGTTGTTTTTTTCTGAAAACAGACCGTTGTGGCTATAGCAGTCTAATGCTGCCACGCATAGAATGCCAGGACATGCCGCAGTTCTTGAATTACACATGTATGCAAACCACACCTCCTCACGCTGCCATCCCTTCTAAACCCCAGCTCACACAGGGTAAAGTGAGGTTTGCTGCTTTGTGATGCAGGAAGTTTAGGGAGTCCAGCTGTACATGCTGCTTTCCACTGCAGTGTGGTGTACCGCATCATATTTTAGTCTCTTCAGTCTTCTTTTTGGTTGGAAATTCTGAATTGTACAGGCGTCACTTCCGGGTCCAGGTATGTGCCACACACAACACAACAACGCCGCTTTGGCCAGTAGATTGATCTTCCAGATCATGTTGTATTTATCTGTATTTGGTAATATTTGAACATGCTACCCTATGAGCAGCCATTTGGGCACTTTGCTCTGTCCACCAAGAGGTTTTGGACACAGATTATGGGGCTGATGCATTGTTTGAAAGTAAATATCTCTTGAAAAAAAATACAACAGAAATATGCTGTATATCCATCATATCACATCTCCGCATCAGCATAATATACACCTGGTGTACAACAAGTCATCATTGTTTGCGAGTATAGGAGGTGCAAAAGATTAACCGCCTAACCTATGCATGAGTCATATTGCATGAGTCCTATTTGTGTAAACACGCCTTTGCTGTACTCGCCCACTGTTAGAGCACTCCTTTCCTCCTCCGTTCTGCGTCTCTAGGTGCAGGTGGACGTAAGTGCCATAAAAGCGCTAATCTGCATCGGGACATAAGTCTGTGCCCACTTTTTGAGCATGCGTAGAGTGATTCATGCAAGACATGCTACGCATATTGACATACTCTTCATTAGCCTTTATATGTTCATCCCAGATGAGCATAAATACTTACATTTAAAATGATGTAGTTTTGATTTAGTAGCATGTGGATGGTACCTTACAGTCACCTTTTATCTGCAGTCTCAATGTAGGGCACATGTAGAGTTGGACTCATTTGTGTCCAGAATGTAAGTAGGTAAATGTCGGGTCCTGTGCTGGCTTAGTCCCTGACCTCCCCTGCAGGGAGAGGCACACATGTCCTGATAGGCTCATTGTTAGCATGCCATGCTTACTCTCCCCATCACCATTCCACCTCTCCAGGTGTAAGGAGTCATAAGTGTAAGACGGAATAAAGTCTACATACTAAAGCATGTGTACACATTTGTTGAGTACATGCACAGTACAGAAATCCATTCTTTTATGCAAAATAACAGACATATGTTCAACTTTACACAAGCCCATTTGTATTTTTTATCCTTCTCTAAAGGCTGAACTTTCACTGCTTGAGCATTTTTAAAAGGATCAGCAGCAATATTTGAACTAACTTAGTTTTATGTTTTATTGGACTTTTTTAAAAAAAACATTTTGAATGGCTAAGTGCACTTGAGAGCATTTTAAATCGATAAGGTTTATTCCTATGTTTTTTGATCCTAGATTATTCCATTTTGGGTGTGGATGTTTAGAAGAAAGGTGACGCTATTTGCCTTTGGACTTAAATTATTTTTTTATGGTCTATATGTAGGGAATTGTTTATGTATTTAGTGTACATAAGGAAGGAAAACCAAGAGATTGTTTAAATCTATAAGTATTTAAATATTAAGCAAACATAATTAAAGACGTAAAAATGTGACCGTTATAGGAATCTACAGGTTGTATTACAGTTGTCCCACATCTCTATTTGTTCTTTTTTTTTTTTTTAATAATAATTTTTATTATAAATTCTTTCAGTTAAGGGTGCAGAAAGCTAAAAGTAAATGGGAGGAAGGAAGCGGGGCAAAATGTCCAAGGGGGGGAGGGGAGTGTACAGTACATGCATTTCAAGTCAAACAGTACAATGCAGAGCAGAGAAGCATTTCCACATGAACCAGGTTCACATCAGCAAGATAACACATAGGCCAGTGGGTTTACTGCGAGAGGGCTCCCTGTAGGGATTGGGAGCTAAGTGAAATAGGATGGTGCTTAGTTGTATATTCACCCTAAGTAAACCACTTCATGTATGGAGAGGAAGCTGAGCAGGAGTTTGAGACCCCTAATGTTTCCATCTCACAACTCAGCTGGACCTTAGGGATGACCTTAATTCTTAAATGATCAGTGGGCCTTAAGTGTCAATGTTCCATGCTTTTGGGTTTACAACATTGAAAGCAAGCAATACATTGGATGGATCATGAGAATGAGCTTTCTTGTTGTAAAATGCATATTAATATAGATCTATTGTCCACCCTTTCGCATTTGAAAGCATTGACCATGCATGAAGCCATTTTATTAAATTGTGACTCCTGTCTTTCCTGATTATCTTGGCAATTGCCTTATTTAAGGAACTTTTGATGTATTCAAAACCAAATATTGGTAGAAGACTGCTACACCAAAAGTGCCATACCAAGATACTTTATTAGTAGGCTGGATAGACTAAATTGCTAGCATAATGTGTTGTGTCAACTATGTCTTTCAATTGAATGCCAACACAAGCACTTTGCTGACTTCTGTCCTCAAGTCAATTAGATTATAACACTGAGCTATTGATTTTGTAAACTATAAACTTGTGAGCAGGACTCTCCTACTTTGTCTTATTTTATTACTGAGCTTGTTCACAATTGCAGAGCGTTGCGGAGTATGCTGGAGCTATATAAATGTTATAAGAATAATATAATAATAGTATCGATCTGTTAAAATTTGGAGCTTTCAAAATATATATTTTTTAGTATTGTTGAAAAATATCACATAAAAGGGCTTTTGGTACTGTGTCAGTTTGCATAGTGTAGCTTGAGTATAATCGTTCTGTGCATGCCCAGAAAATGGGCTAACATACACGCACCCATGCAGATATGTGTGATTCTGCCACTTATACCAGATTGGTCCTGAAGTGGCGGGATGGTAGGCGTTCTATCTTCAGTACGATAAGACCAGGAAAAAGATGCATATATACGCCTGAGAAAGTCGTATTATTTGTGGATGGTCATGGCAGGTGCAATTAGCGGATGATGATGATGGTCTCTGACACCAGCTAACCACTGTCCCTGACTGGTAATTTCTTTGTTGCTCAGGCATATATTATGCTTTTGTGTGCTTGTTTAAACAAAACTTTTTTTTCCCCGCACATGAGGTGAGGAGCTTCATTGATGTGTAATAATGCCTTTGTTGTGCATAAAAGTGGGAAAAAATATAGGCATAAGTGTCTGTGAGGTGCACCTGGTGTAAATCAGGTGCCTATGCTACTGGTGTAGACCTGCATAGATCTTAGCCTTTTTTAGCGTACATTATGCCCAATTTGGGACCCGCTGCATCAGGCCCAGTGGTTCTATGTAAAAATCAATTGCTGCATGTATAAGTACTGTGATTTTCAACAAATGTAATACATTTACAATATCACCACTAGTGCTTTAGCCGAAAGCTAGAAGAGGCTTTTATTATATCCTTGACTATGCTATTATTATTATTATTATTATTATTACCATTTATTTATATAGCGCCACTAATTCTGCAGCGCTGTACAGAGAACTCACTCACATCAGTCCCTGCCCCATTGGGGCTTACAGTCTAAATTCTCTAGCACACACACTCACAGACAGACAGACACACCGACAGACACACACAGACAAACAGACAAACACACAGACTAGGGTTAATTTGAAAGCAGCCAATTGACCTACCAGTATGTTTTTGGAGTATGGGAGGAAACCGGAGCACCCGGAGGAAAACCATGCAAACACGGGGAGAACATACAAACTCCTCACAGATAAGGCTAAGCTATGCCTATTTTATTCAAATAGTACATATTATAAAGAAACAACACAATTGTGTTCTTACCAACCAAGATGCGTTAAGTATTTTCTTCAGGTTCAGCAATTAGAAGAAATGCTGATGTTGAATACAGCCGTTTTTTTTTTTATAAATCAAGTAGGCCTATATTTTATTTATTTTTACAAGATTAACAAACAAACAAAAGAAAACCGATAGAAACATTACTACATGCTACATACCTTCAAAGTCATAGCCGCTGCATTGTCCAAATGTAAGGATAAGCAAAGTAAATGAGTGATGTTATTATGCAAGTGGCGTTTTGCATTCAAATATCAAATAAAACCAAGTGATTAACCACCACTGACTGTGCTGTGATCTATTGTACAAACAGTAATGCATTCATGACTTGACCTATAAAGTTAATGTATTGTTCTGGGTACTCGCGAGTTTGTATCTAGAGATATGTGTTTGCTTGTAAGATCTAATGTGTATGTAGAATGTACCCATTTGCTCAACATTCGCTCAAACTTGAAAACACAGTTTCTGCAGGTGCACATAGACGTCCCATGCTCCTCTGTATCATTTACTATTATCCAATCCCTAAGGCTGGGTACACACTACAGAAAATGTCTCTCAATACAGTATAATTAATGATCTTACCAACGTCTGAACATCCCGATCAGCATGTGTACACACTATACGCGTTTTACAAGCTTTACCTTCAGATCTGAGCTCTTCATCTGTCATAACCATCTGCTGAAAAGATTGTGACGCAGGGCGTGCTAGGTTAGGTTTTTTCAAATAGCAGCTAAACAGGGCTTTACATATAAAAATAGAGAAATATAGGAGCTCCCCTGTAGAGCTTTGCCATTTGGGACATCATGTGCCTATTTTTGCGCAAATGTTCCTATTTTTACAGAAAGCACATGGATCTGTGAGTCAAGGTGGTGAGAAAGAATCTTACAATATCACGGTGTTACTAGCTAAATGAAGAGGCCAGTAATCTGGTGTTATCTTATGATTATCGTGGTATGACTGTAATAAAATGATTCAAAACACAAATGTGAAATCAACATTTATTTTAATTTTAAGACATAAATGACCACTTCACCTGAAAGATGGCTGGGGGAAACTTGGATTTAAGGAGATACATATTAAGCTGCCCAAATAAGGGTCTGCAGAGCAAATAATGCAAGTCACAGAGGTCTTCTACCTATTTCTGTGTGATTACACTTACATGTATGGAAAGGCAAGCATTCCTTTGATGATCGTGGTTTAGAATTGAGCCTCTGATTGTACCCATATATAAAAATAGGCTTACCTATTGCAGGGAATATTTAATAGAGCTTCAAGTGGTAGAGACTGCTGTATTGGGGAGTGTGTGCCCTGGTTAAGGAGGAGGCTACAATGTTTTTCTTACTCCCACAAAATGACTTCCTTTAGTAGTATGCCTATTGCACAATACAGTAAAGCACAATTTTGTGAATAATACCAATGTAATAAAAAGTGAATTAAATTACAATGTGTAAATGTGGCTCATAAAAAAAAGGCAGAACCTGATATGCCGTTACTCCCATAACTCATTTAAGACATAAGTAAGGCTGTAATAAGCATTAAATCAGGAAAACAATTGAAAGTTGCAAATAACTGTGTCTCCTTTCAACCTTATTATTGGTGCAATAAATATGTTGGTCCCAAACTGACAGAGGGTATGACACTGACGTCATATTTTCCTGCTATGCCCATTCCTATTTTAGACCATAATCCCATAAATGGTCACTTGCAGCTTTTGTACAGAGCTACTGTCCAAGAGCAAAATGTGGGGTGATAACGGTGTATGCACATGGCAGTGAAATAGGTGCATTTGTGGATAAGTGCTGTGTGTACACAAACCTAGTGATTAGTAAATTACTTTAAATAATAGCTTCTCCTATAGGAAAATAGTAAGACATTCTGTAGAATCATTTTACCTACGCATGCAAAACATTTTGTTTTATAAATGCTCTCTTTCCGATTTCTTGGTTTAGCTTTATACTCGATCAATAGAAATTACATCTAGTACATCCGGGAATTGAATGTAATGGAAGGACTTCACGGCAAACTGAAATTATGGTTGTATTGGCAGCATAACTGTTTTATTTCTCGCATTAGTTTCTGTAAACATCATGTCATATTTTAGCTGCTTCTTCAATCTATGTGAATTGCACATAGCCTCTTTTGTACAACCTGATTTGTTGTTGACAACAATGGTTATGTATTAGCAATAACCAGTATGTTGTACATTTGAAAGTTGGCACTAAATCATCATAAGGCATATGATAATGGTTAGCCATCTTAAAGCTAAAAATACCAGTTTTTGTCAAGACATGGCAAATGCTTCATCACAAAAAAAACCCAAAACAAAACAGCAAAATTAATAACATTTAGGGCCTGAGTCATTAAGGAGAGTAAAGCATAAAAAAGGAGTAACTTTGTATCTGGGCAAAACCATGTTGCATTGGAGGGGGAGGTAAATGTAAAATGTGGGGGCCAGATTTATAGTTCCATTAGGGCATATCCTAGATCAACTTTACATTTCAGTGTCCAAATAAAGCTATTAAGTATTTGTGTGCTAGATGAAAAAACAGCTAGTATTTAACTTATGTGCAAAATAATAAACTACTTTGCACCCCTAGCATCGTAACATGGTTTGTCCCAGAGAATATTTACTCCTTTTATTGCCTTACTTTCTTTAATAACTCAGGCCCTTAATGTGTGTGCTAAAAGAGTATGCATAAATAAGTACAAGAGAGTCCCCTATAGACGAACGAAATTAAATAGTGACAGTGTTCCATTCGTGTTTACACTTACCTGAAGGAGTTAACGTGTGGGTAGGACCCGACCAGTGAGGTTGAGGGGAGGGTCTTGTGGCTTTGTATAGGTGATGCACTTCCTGGTCTGAGTCACTCGGCTGGCAAAATCCCGCCCCACCCACGCCATTTTTTAAGCAATCTTTAAAACTTAACGGCTGTTTGGTACAAAGCAGGTTATTTAGGGTTATTAGGTATTGGTGGGGGAGGAAGGCACTGCGATCAGCGGCTGTTATATATGGCTCTAACGTGATTGGTCGCAGGTATCTGTCCCCTTACAAGGCAATCGGTTACTCTTGTCCCTTACGTGGGGAGGGGCCTCGTCCGGCTCAGTGAGGGAGGGGGAGTGAGTAGTGAGGTGAGTGCAGTTTACTCTGACGCCAGGTTAGGGCTGGCCAAGCAGTGGGGTTATGAGAGAAGTGGGTGGACTTAAGGCTATATTTCCATGTCCACGCTTGGTTGGGTATCGCTGGAGCTGATCTTCAGTGCTCTTTCTCTGCCACCAGGTTTAATTAGGTTATAATAAAATACTTTAGTGCCACTTTACTAAAGTCTCTGTGTCTTTATTTTAGATAAGTTGGTTATGTTATTAAAGGTATGGTGTGGGACGAAGGGCATACACAGTGAACTATTTATTACATCCAAAAACATGTAACATAGCACATCATATGTTACTCATATATGAGTAGAATCGGCAATTAGTGATAAAAAGCAGGTGACAAAATATAAGTTGTACATTATAAAAATAACTGCATTAAATGTTACAACCAGAAGAAACATGAATACTGACTGCTTTGTCTGACTAATGACATACTTACATTTTTTTGGTCAATGATTTATGTTCATGTTCTGTTGTACTTAAACTCAATATTTCACTATTGTTAATATTTTTCTTATTCTATTTTTTAAGGACCTTTATTTCTGTATTTTGGATTGTTGGCCTATAGGGTGAAACCAGTATTTTGCGTGCTTTTTCGAGCTATTTTGAGCATATATTCTACCATTGGTGAGTACATGCAATTTTATGTTACTTATCTAGTTTATAAACATATTTCTAAGGTTAACACATCTGCTTCATTTGAAATCACCCTTTTTAGTCTAAAGCAAATTATTGACTGTCGTAAATTTGTATGTATGCATTAAAATTCATTGGCTACACGCACACTAACCATTACATAATCTACTCGATAAGATTCATAGTACTATTGCTAATAACTCATCATCAAATGCAGCTCGGAAAGTTCTATGCTCATTTTGCAAAGCTTCAATATCTCCAGCTTTCCACTGAAGCAGTTGGTAAGGCCTCAAAATGGACATGAAAGACACCTTAGTCCCGGTATTTTCTTTTCATTTATTCTTTACTTTTTTAACTACTACTCAAATATATATTTTTAGATAAAGTACCAGATACTTGTAGCCCCGCTTTAAAGGGTGATGGGGTCTGGACAGGTAGGGGTTCCTCATTTTGTAGCCATTTTAGGGTTCTGTGTGCTAGATTGAGAACCACTAGTCTACATTATCATATTAGATAATAGTAAAAAACAGTTTAATGTGTTTAAAATAATAACTACATAAAATATTTTGCATATTTTTAATTTTTTATGCTGCCTATTAACATTTTTTAGAAAAACTATATATTCCACCTTGAGTTCCCAGATGCTAATTGCTATTCAGATGCCCTGTTCAACATCTAGCTCACTTCATTTAAACAGATGAGAGTGGCTTATTGGCACTCCACCCTGTTCTTGTAGGCAGAAAATGAGTTAGATTGTACTCTACTTTGAGCAGGGTCATCTCTACTCCTGTCTTCACCACTTTTAATTCTGCTCTCCGGCTACCTAGTCCTCCTCCTCGAGGACCCTCTTGCCCCCATCCCCTCTCGCTACCTCCTCTCCCCACTGGGGGTTTCCCTGTCATCCGTGCCTTCCCTCTTGGGCTCCGTCGTATGCGGACCTTCCCCTCTCCTCTCCCCCCGCCGCTAGCTGTTCTTTGAGCTCACTGAGTTACTGTGCTTATTGTTTACTGTACTGTGCTGTCTCACCTCGTATTGTAATTTTGTTTGTCCCTGTACGGTGCTACGGACACCTAGTGGTGTCCTATAAATAAAAATTAATAATAATAATAGGTAATTTAGGATAAGAACAGGACACAGTGGTAAGTTAATCTAATATTTTATTATAGCTAATATTATCATAAAATGTCAGCTTCTTCTAAGTTTAGTATCATTGAGATTCATCCTTAATATAATCTCCAAGTTTTCATAAATGGAGAGGGCATGCAGGATTATAGTGGTCTCATTTGTAGCCTAAAAATTGAGAGAAACAAATCATTTTTAATGGCTTGGCTGTTCGTTTTTACATCCATGATATGCTGTTTAATGTTCTTGCTTGGCCAAATCATATCAATCTTCCTCTTTGTATGCTTTTTTTTGTTAGCTTCCACAATTCCTAATATATGACCTATTTATTGAACATTACTGTTATGATTTGTGTTGTTACATGCAAAGATCCCCAGAGATCATTAAGCTCTTCTTTTGACACTCCCTCTGTGTATTAAGTACTGCATAAGTCTTACATAAAGCTCAAGTTACCTTCATCTCTATAAACCGTGGTCCTTTTTTTATCTGTTTGACAAGAGCAAATTAGTACAGTAAGACTAGAACTTCATAGAACATAGGGGTATTTGACATTATTATAAAATAAAAATAATGAAAATGCTAATTTGTTTACAGATAGTGTTTAATGTTACTGTTATAAGTTAGTATGATATCACGTTGCTCAATGTTTTTTAGGAATGTACACTTTGTTGTGGATAATGTGGACGATATGCAGTATGTGTCAGCAATGTTTACCGAAGTAAAAATACATCATTTTATTTTAGCAGCTTGCTTGACTTGGTGTTATGCTTTAGTTTTCTGTCAATCTCATGTACATTGTGCACTTGATATGCACCACAAATCTCATGGTTTACTTCCCAGTGATTAGAGATGCCTCTGCAAACTAAAAGTGTTTCTAGGTTTTCAGGCAAGCAGAAAAGTCTGAGCTGGTGCACTTTGTAAAACAGTAAAAGTCCAACCTCCTACTGGTTTAGGTTAATTGTACGTTCACTTTTCCATCCTGAAATACTGCTTTAGGGTCGTTTATGGCTTAAATGAGAATGAGGAAGTTTTATTTTATTGTAAGTGCTTTTGTAGGGTGAAAATGGCAGCGCACTGCTCTGCAAAGAAAGGATTGCCTTTACAAATGTGCTATGCTCAATATAATAATCTTACACCACAAAATTAAATATTATTTCTGCACTGCTCCACAAATCTAAACTCCAATGTGCTCCTATCTCATACATAGCATGAAACGCTATTGCTCTGCCATACTCCTCCCATGTTGCAAAATTCGGCTTTTCACCAAATGGTTCTATACTGCCTAGACAACCTATGCACTTTGGCGGAAACCTATGTGCGTCCGTGTAAATTGAAGTGTGTGATGCTCCTTGGCAGTTTTGCACTTTGTAAATGACCTCTTGGAGGTGTTTTTCTATCAATCTTTTCTCTCTCTACTAGGTCACTCGTATAATTTCCTGTGATTTTTCACAGTCTCTTGCAGCTGGAGGTCTGGCTCAACAAAATCTTTTATTGTCTTGTGGCACTATACATTGAGTAGACATTGAGAGGACTAAGTTGAGAGGAATTGCTATTCAAAATGTCATTTGGGTGCAGAAAATTAGGAAGAATGTATCTCATCTAAATAACCCCATCATATTGATTACACACACTCCTTTGGACTGATTAGCAAATAAATATGGTTTAATTAGCTCTCCTACTCTCATGACCGCTTTGTTTTAAGATACCTCCAGGTGTACTTTCCCCCCAAAATGACGTTTGGATTGAAAAAGGTCTGACTTGCATAAAACACCTTACTGCATTAAAAAAAAATGTCAATAATACTTGTACCACTATGATATCCATGAGACTGAATACTTGTCCCTTTTCGTTTTGTTTTTACCATTTATCCTAATCCTTTTTTAAAGGTTCTTTATAAGTGTTCATAGTGATTTCTGTTAGTGGTTGTTCATTTAATAATATGCTCAGAATTCTTGTGCTAGAATATAATTCTAAGGACCCATGACATTTACTGACAGGAAATGCAATCCACTCCCGTCTCTGTGAGGAAAAGGTCTCTGATTGAGGAAGCGAAACAAACAAAATAGTGCTTTATTGCTCAAAGTACAAAAGTAGATGTTGGCCCATGTCTTGGAAGACAAAATTAAATTCTTATTATAATAAGCGTATTTCCGTTCAACTGCAACTTTTCAGAATGTATTTATCTGGAGAGAAAGCAGAGTAGACAATAACACAGATTCATTGAACTATGAATATAACAGATAAAAATATTCACACATGTAATAAAAAATCAAACATTTATAATGACAAGTATTTATTTTGCTATGCATGATAAATGGACTTTAAATAACTTCATCCATCCTGCCGTGCAGCTGGTGCAAGTGATACGGCTGAAACAAGCGTGCTTAAGAGAAACCCAGGACTTGAATTGGCTGCATCTGCGTTGGCACCCTCTTACTGAACATTGCCTACGTCGTCCGCCTTTCCCAACCCCGTTCCACCCAAACATGTAATGTACATGTAACATACATGCAATTGTATTCATTGGTGTATGATCCGTTTCTGAGCAGACCTATTTCATGCAAGATACTGCACAGAAACGGACATAAATCTGAACGGGGCAGCACGGTGGCTAAGTGGTTAGCACTTCTGCCTTACAGCACTAGGGTCATGAGTTCAATTCCCGATCATGGCCTTATCTGTGTGGAGTTTATGTTCTCTCCGTGATTGCGTGGGTTTCCTCTGGGTGCTCCGGTTTCCTCCCACACTCCAAAAACATACTGGTAGGTTAATTGGCTGCTAACAAATTGACCCTAGTCTGTGTCTGTCTGTGTCTGTCTGTGTCTGTATGTGTGTGTGTGTGTGTGTGTGCGTGTGTGTATGTTAGGGAATTTACACTGTAAGCCCCAATGGGGCAGGGACTGATGTAAGTGAGTTCTCTGTACAGCGCTGCGGAATTAGTGGCGCTATATAAATAAATGGTAATAATAATAATAACTTGAATCAGGCACTAGAGTCTAGTGTGCACTTGTGTGTTCGGAAAACTTGCTTAGACAGTAGGTGCCTGATTTTAGTGTTACAGTGCATTGTTTCACGAACTAAGGATGCAACTTGGTGTAAAATTGACTTCCGTCCATATTTATATTTGCATGTACTTTGAACTTGCAGCCTCTTGTGCTTGGAGAGGCAGATCAGAAATGTCAGTGTGCACAGCAAGGACATGTATATGTCATTTTAGTACATCCATTTGAGTCTTATATTGTGTTACATGGATCTTGAAATATGTTAGCTATGACATACATTTTAATACATTTTGTACCTACAGAAAACGGGTGCAAGTTTTGGAGTTGATGATGAATGTTGCATCTTTCCACTGGTGGCATACACTACAGTTAAAGTTGCATGAATCTTAAGGTGCATGCAACTCAAAATACAGGGAAGGAAATGCAAGTGTACAGAAACATCTTTGATTATATGCAAATGGGACACTTTTACGTTCAATTTTAAATCAGTCCCTCGATGTAGGTGAATAATTTTATAAGCCAATAAACTTTACCCTGTTGTGGAATACATGATCAAACTAGAAGAAGTAGAACAGTTAAATAACAAAAGTAATCTTTCCTAATATGTATACAATGTTTTCATACATAATTCAAATATTGTCCTTGTCACAGGACAGTAAAATGGCAAAAATTAATCTAGAAAGCTAAACAAGTTATATATAAAGAGTGATGGATATTCATTTTAACAGATGCACCTGGGCTAGATCATATGGAAATGATTTCACACAGTGGAAGTTATCTGTGTGCTTTGGCATTGTCTCGTTACCGATATATTGTTATTTACCACATATGGACAATACACAGTGCTGTGCTCTGTAAAATTGGGTTATTTGCCTGAAAGCTCTAGAATGAAGTAAGTTATGTTATCCATCTTCATAATATTTTTTTCCATTTCTTAGAGCACATCTCGTTGACAGACCGTCATTACACTGTTTGCTCAAATGAGCAACTCTTTGCTCTGTAAACAGCAATTTTCTTCCTGGTTTCCATGGTTCTGCTATGTGCAGCAGGAGGGAAACTTTGTGAAAACGTTATCTGTGATTTTAGTAGAATGGTTTAGCAAATTATATCAGTGCAGCTGGAGTAAAAATCATACATACTTTCTCACAAAGGACAAATAAATACAAAAAACCTGGCGCATAGAAATGTGACAATTAAATAAGGAGTGATAGTGTAACAGTGACTGCAGCTATAAAGACCTGTGGGGTCCAAAATAGAGAAATCAAAAACACACAAACAATAGCGCTGAAACTGGATACACTAAACACCCACTGATAAATCCGTGAGGTAGATAAATAATCACAACAATTTATTGCTGTATCATAACAGCATGGCAATAGATCTCCAACAGAGACAACATATAAAACAATCACTGGCCAGTGTATAAAGAATGCTGACTGCAGCACACTAGTAAACAGCTTCAGAAGGAGCAAATGGATATTGGGATAGATGGAACTGGTGCTAAAATGACCATATATATAGGTGTGATAATACTCCTCAGATCAAATAACCAAGAGCTTGGTCAAAATCAACGTCCAAATCGAATTGTAAATACGGTGTGGCCACAGCAAACACATCCGGAATAACAATTTCCCTTTGCAGGAGGACCGGTTTCAATTCAATATAATATAATGAATAGTTCCACAGAGTTTTTAGCAAAAAATGAATTGCATATAATTACCATCAGTTACGATCTCACTCAGTTTTAGATTAACAGTCCCACTCAGCGCAATAGAATCTGTTCAAAAATCACTCCCATATACCAGATGAATATATGCCGTGGTAGCAACAGTTACCTCCTGCTCCGTACTCTCCGTTACGCCCAACACTATGTGTGGTTCGTAACTCCGGATAAATTCAATGTGAGCAGTCCCGTTTCTCACGGTAATACCACGGCTGTAAAAAGCATCTATGCACTTTGTCGGACGGCAGAAATCTATGAATCCCAATGATTGGACTATCCAAGCTCTAAACAAAGAAATTGTAGGTATAAGCTACAGTAAGCTCCCACTCAGAGGAGTGTGATTGAACAGCACAGTGATGTCACAGTCTCCTCCTTACTGACGCGTTTCATCACCTGGAGGTGATTTCATCAGAGGTCTTCAACCTCTGATGAAATCCTGTTGAGAAACGGGACTGCTCACATTGAATTTATCCAGAGTTACGAACCACACATAGGTGTATATTTAAGAAAGCACGATAGTGCTCTTACCGGCAAATTAAGCTCCCTGGGTGTCCTCCGCAAATTTATGAAAGGTGCATCGCAGCAGATATCATGGATATCTGCTGCTTTGCACTCCTCTTCGTTTTTGGGAGCAGTCACCATTCTACAGTATGGTGACTGCTCCCAGCTCAAATCTAACAAGTTCCGAAAAAAACTGGCGTACATTAGTTCTTGGAACTGCACATGCACAATTAAAGAATGAAGAGAACGAGGAGAAGATCCGGAGACAGCGCTTCCGAAGAGGGGCGTAAGTATGATTTTTTTTTATCACAGAAACAGCAGTTTTTCGGAACTGCTGTTTCTGTGATCTGTTGTTCATAAATTTGAGAAATAGTTCAATCCTTATCCATGCGATAAGGATTGATAACTATTTCTCACTTTTGCCTAACATTGATAAATGTGCCCCATAGTGTTGGGCGAAACGGAGAGTACGGAGCAGGAGGTAACTGTTGCTACCACGGCATATATTCATCTGGTATATGGGAGTGATTTTTGAACAGATTCTATTGCGCTGAGTGGGACCGTTCATCTAAAACTGAGTGAGACCTGTAGGGTTGCAAAGAGAAATCCACGTTGCTGCGGTACCAGTTTACTTTATGCACTGCAAAGCCGCCGCGCATCCGCAACCTCCGGACCTAATTGAATACGCCCCTAAAAGTTCTTTCTATAGTCACTGTAAAGAGCAGTGCTACTCAAGTTAATAAGTATGAGACTGCCAGAGACAGAGAGTGGATAGAGTCATTTTTAAATGAAAATCAGTATATTTTACACATTGTGCTCCAAATCCCCAAGCATGCCTTATCGCATGCCTTATCGCATATCCATATATTGACAACTATCTCTATATGTACACATCCTTTTAGCTGTTTTTTTTACTACTTGTCACAGAGAGTTGCCATGCTATTGACCTATAGAGCCGCTGCCATGGTAGTGCTTAGAAGAGGAATGAAAATACATTCTTAAAATTCCTTCTATACAGAGCAAACTGTCGTATTTCCTATCTGTAGGACCTCCACAAATGGAGAACAGATAGGTTCCTAAGTCTCTGCTTTTACACGTTTCTCATGTCAATATTATTTTTTTACTGTGGTTTACATTTAGTTTATATTTACTATATTTGTAAGTTGTTCTTGTGAATATTGGGCCTGATTCTTAGGCACATAAATGCAGATTCGTTTTGCATGCCTTAATAAATCAGGCTCATTATTTTTTGTTTTAGGCTCTCGCTGTACCACATTGTTGAGGTTACTTGATAAGACCACTTCCAGGGGACAATGTGTGTTCCTTGGGAATTTGTCCCCGGAAAAGTACATATGAGCAGTGTTCTTCTCCGGGGTGTGCGTCATTATTATTATGCTTCCTTGTGTGTACTCAAAGTAGCCACTCAACAGTCACTGGCTGATTACAGATTAGTTGCTGGCTCTTTTTGCTGTCACTGCTCCACAATGAATCTACCTGGAATATATGACTGGAAGTGGCAATGTATGGCTGGCAATGAAGGGTTTCTTCATACAGAGAATGGCTGGCAATTGGGAGGATGCCTTCTGCACTCATTAATAAAATAATTAATCCTTGTATTTCTATGGTAGGAATATAGTTATCAAAATAATATCCTATGCATGAAGTGATACTTATTGCTGTGGTAATTGCATGCTAACTTCAGATTTCAGTAGTGAGCTTTGGCCACAGATTGGCATACAAATGCAATGTTTGACAATTTTTTTTGCATACGGACAGGAAAGTGTAAGCAGAATACAGTAAGGTTGCGTTGATGTAATTGTGTCCGAGGTAGACTGGGACGCAGAGGCATATACACCTGTCAGGAGCCGTATATCTTGCGGGTGCTGGAGGGCTGGTGCAATTATATGCAATAATGATGTCGCCTCGGATCGGCTGATAGCTAATTGACCCATCTAGCCTATAGTAATTTACTGGTGTGACTGCTGTAGTGATGAAGTTGCGGCCGTCTATCTGCATTACACAATTGTCATTTGTGTTTGGACTGCAGCAGGAAAGAAGTTTTCCATTTATTTCTAAAAGGGGAAGCACAGATTAATTTAACTGAATTTAATTTGTGTTTGTATTTAATTATATCTTACATGGTAAATGCAACTTTCACATTTATTAATAATACCATCAAGACACTTTGCTACAATTTCCTGCGGCATAAACATACACACTTGTTACTCCTGAGTTACACTGACACATATGCTACTGATGTACAGCTAGACGCTTCATGAAATGTGACCTACTGAACATATGCCTGTATTTGTGCCTCATTTCCTGCTTACATTAGCAACGCAAATGCGTCAAACTCTACAGAAGCCTCTTTGATGGCTAGAGAGGGAGTGATCTTAAACATAAAAATAAGCATGTAATGACTATCAACATATGCAACTTATAATTTGCCTTGCTATAATTAATGGGAAGGGCGAATACAGTCATTGAAAATTGCCCAGACACTGAAGGGTTTTGTCACATGTAAGAGTGAACAGGGAGCTAGACTTTTGATGGAGAGGATGATCTGTTGACATGGTTAAGATGAGAATGAAAGCATCTGTCTGCAACAAAGTGTCATAATGTTTTCTCTTTATTGCATACTTTAAGTGAAGCAATGAAAATATGTCATTGTACGATTAAAATAAAAGACTCCCTCCTAATCTCACACTCCATTTCCATCCCATTTGTAATATTTTAAATAAATATTATATTTAATAGCTATGTAATGTTACACTGCAGGAATATCTGAGGCTGCTAGTAATAAAGATTAATTCATAATCTGAGATATACGAGAATGCATGGAGTTTACAAACCAAATAATTTAAGTTAATCATGAGCCAAAATGATGCTTGACTGATAAAGACTATGGGGTCCCCATAAAACTCAGGAGAAGGTGCATCTCAACCACATAATTTGCTGTTTTATCTATATTGTGGTATATAGATGTACACATGCCCTTTAAAAATTCCCATGGTCTATTAGTGCAAATGCACTATGCAAAGTTTATGAATTCTGTAATTGTGAGATGTGAATGGTCAGGAAAAGTAACAATATCTTAAAGAAGACCTGTCACTTCCCATAAAATCCCATACTTGGACAAATTAACATCAATGAATCCCCCTCCCCCCCGTCACACCATTCCTCCTTTCTATTTCTGATGATCCCTGCCATTTTATATACATTTTACCCAGACAGACTTGAATATTTGTGTATTCCTGCACGCCAATTGTTATAGTCAAGATTTCCTACTGACTGAGAAGCAGCGCGCTTGCAGAGAATGTCAGGATCATGACTGATTGGAACAGCTAGCAGTATCAATCACTGTATAGTAAGCTTGTGGCCCAGTGGAGGGCAGGGGTTGACGCCTAAGAAAAATAAAAAAGTGTTTTTTGCAAAAAGAAAGCAACAAAATAGCAGTCTGTAACAGATTCTGGATACTATATTACTAATCTTGATTAGCGCTGGCTTACCTGAGGTGCGGAGTCTAACGATCTCCCCGGTGTTCACCAAGAACCGCCGCAAGGCGGGGTGGGCTTCGCTGCCAGGAGTCGCAGGTCGCGGTCCCCAGGTTCGCCTCAAGATGTAGTACAGCGGAGTGAAGCGGTGGTAGCGGAGTCAACGAGCCGGTTCGGTACACAGGAATGGAGTCAGGCAGAATCAGAAGGCAACTCGGAGTCAACAAGCCAGGTTCGGTACACGGGTCACAAGAATAGGAGAATGGTCAGCAAGCCGGGTCGGTACACAGGGAATAGAGAGCCAGGGAAGTCAAACAGGCAGAGATCAGCACACAGGAGACACAGGAACAGGAAGACACTGCAATCCACGAAGAGCAGGAGCCAGGAACAGGTAAGTGTTGCTCTGACACTCAGCGAGTGTCAGAGTGAGGTTTTTATGCAGAAGGGGATTCAAAATCCCCGCCTCTAGGTTGTGGTCATGTGACCGCCTCCGGGTGCGGTCACATGGTCCTGAATGCGGAAGTGCGGCTGGACGGAGCGGCGGGGATAAGGTAAGTCCGTAACAGTACCCCCTGCCATAAAGGTGGACTCCGAACACCTAATAGGGTTTCAAAGGAAATTTTTTATGGAAGGATTTAAGTAGACGGGGAGCATGTAGGTCAATGGCTCTTACCCATGAGCGCTCCTCAGGGCCGTAACCCTTCCAATCCACCAAGAACTGTATGGCACCTTGAACTTTACGAGAATCTAGGATAGTTTTAATCTCGTATTCCACTTGATCCCGATCCACAGCAGGAGGAGGAGTTCTGGATGAGGTGGAGAATCTGTTGGTTACCATCGGTTTTAACAAGGAGACATGGAAGACATTGGGTATGCGTAAGGAGGGAGGCAGACTCAATCTAAAGGCTACGGGATTAATAATCTTAGATATAGCAAATGGGCCAATAAACTTGGGAGCAAATTTTTTACTGGGAACCTTTAAACGAATGTTCTGGGTGGATAGCCATACCCTGTCACCAACTGCAAAACTTGGAGTCATTCTTCTCCTTTTATCGTAGAATTTCTTGGAACGAGTAGTTGCTTGTTTTAAGTTTGTCTTGGTTTGTTCCCAAATATCAGAGAAGTTACGAACCAGAGAGTCCACTGCTGGAACTTCAGAAGATGAGACTTGAGAGAAGGTGGGTAGTCTAGGATGGCAGCCATACAGGACAAAAAAGGGGGAGTTAGAGATGGCCTCATGAAAATGGTTGTTATGGGCGAACTCGGCCCAAGGGAGAAGGTCCACCCAGTTGTCTTGGTTACTAGAGATAAATATTCTTAGAAACTTCTCTAATTCTTGGTTGGTTCTCTCAGTAGCCCCATTGGACTGGGGATGATATGCGGAAGAGAAGTCAAGCTTGATCCCGGATTTATTGCAAAAAGACCGCCAAAATTTTGATATGAATTGTGATCCCCTATCGGAGACAATATGTTGAGGACAGCCATGGAGGCGAAATATTTCTTTAATAAAAATATCGGCTAAGGAGGAGGAAGAAGGAAGGCCTTTGAGAGCAATAAAGTGGGCTGTTTTAGAGAAGCGATCCGTGACCACAAGCACTACAGTACAGGATTTGGAAGGGGGAAGGTCCGTGATAAAATCCATGGAGATCTGTGACCAAGGGTAATCAGGAATGGGTAATGGGAGCAAGCATCCATAAGGCTTCTTCCTAGAGGTCTTGTGTTGAGCACATTTGGAACAAGCAGCAACAAATCTCTTCACATCCTCCAGCAAGGAAGGCCACCAGTAGCTTCGGGACAATAAGTCCCAGGTCTTGCGAATGCCAGCATGCCCAGAGAAGAGTGAGTGATGAGCCCAGTGAAGGAGCCGGGTGCGTAGATGTGGCAAGATGAATGTTTTGCCTGGAGGACAACCCTTTTTTAGGTGTGTAGCTGCCAATACTTGACATGGATTTACAATGAATTTCTTATCTTCCGAGGATTCCATGTCAGCTGGATCAAAAGAGCGAGATAAGGCGTCTGCTTTCGTGTTCTTAGATCCTGAGTGAAAAGTGATGTTGAAATCAAAGCGTGAGAAGAATAAGGACCACCTTGCTTGACGAGGATTTAGACATCGGGCAGTGCGTAAGTAAAGCAAATTCTTATGGTCGGTATATATGGTGATAGGGAATTGCGCTCCTTCTAGTAAATGTCTCCATTCGGAGAGAGCCAATTTGATGGCCAGGAGCTCTTTGTCGCCAATCCCATAATTCCTCTCAGCAGGTAAAAAGCGACGGGAAAAGAATCCGCAGGGATGAAGTTTTCCAGAAGGACCTCGCTGTGATAGTACGGCTCCTGTGCCAACAGAAGAGGCGTCTACCTCCAGGACAAAGGGACGAGAACAATCTGGCTGTTGAAGAATGGGTGCGGATGAAAAGAGAGACTTTAATAATATGAAGGCTTGGATAGCCTCAGAGGACCAAATACCAGCATCAGCAGATTTGCGGGTCAATGCTGTGATGGGAGCCACGAGAGAGGAGTACCCCTTGATAAATTGACGATAATAGTTGGAGAATCCTAGGAAGCGTTGAGTGGCTTTAAGGCCTGAAGGTTGGGGCCAGTCAAGTATGGCTTTCAATTTTGTGGGATCCATCTGTAGACCGGTGCCCGAAATAATATATCCCAGGAAGGGAATTTGTTTCTGCTCGAAGGTGCATTTCTCCAATTTGCAAAATAACTGATTTCTTCGGATACGAGAGAGGACCTCCAATACATGAGTACGATGAGATGCTAGATCTTGAGAAAAGATGAGAATGTCGTCCAAGTAGATGACTACAGATTGGTACAAGAGGTCTTGAAACAGCTCATTCATAAAGCTCTGAAATATGGCTGGGGCATTGCATAGCCCGAAAGGCATGACCAGATATTCAAAGTGGCCGTCTCGGGTGTTAAACGCCGTCTTCCATTCATCCCCCTCCTTAATGCGTATAAGGTTATACGCTCCTCTGAGGTCAAGTTTAGAAAAGATGGTGGCACCCTTGATCCGGTCGAATAGTTCAGAAATCAGTGGCAGTGGATACCGATTTTTAACGGTAATGGCATTCAGGCCTCTGTAATCAATGCAAGGGCGGAGGCCCCCATCTTTCTTTTTTACGAAGAAGAAGCCAGCCCCAGCTGGGGAGGCAGACTTGCGGATGAAGCCCCTGTTTAGATTTTCTTGGATGTACTCCTCCATAGCCTTAGATTCCGGGAGGGAAAGGGGGTAAACACGGCCCCTGGGAATGGGTTTACCAGGTATCAGATCAATGCCACAGTCCCAGATTCTGTGAGGGGGAAGTCTAGTGGCCTCTTGTTGACAGAAAACATCAGAGAAGGTTTGGTATGGCTCAGGCAGGAGAGTCACAGGAAATTCTTGGGTACGTCTGGGACTATTCGGGGGAACCACTCTCTGTAGGCAGCGAGAGAAGCAGGACTGTCCCCAGGACAATATGTGACCAGATTTCCAGTCCAAGGTGGGAGAGTGGGCACGAAACCAAGGAAGTCCTAAGATGACTGGGTTGGTAGATCTTTGTATTACTAAAAAAGAAATCTTCTCCCGATGAAGTGCTCCTATCTGAAGTAGAAGGGGAATAGTGCGTACCAGGATGGACCCCTCAGGGATTCTTCCCCCATCAATGGCCATCAGAGAGATGGGTTGTTCCAAGGCTTGTGTGGGAATAGCGAATTGTTTAACTACTGTGGCGGAAATGAAATTTCCTGCGGCTCCGGAATCTAGAAGAGCCGACTGCGGGAAGGTCTTTTGTCCTAATTGAAGGGAAATGGGAATAGACAGGCAATCATTACTATTGGGAACTGACTGACACTGAGAAAAGAGGCCCAACGACACAGCTCCAGAACTCGTTAGGCCCTGTCGTTTCCCGAGCGTTTGGGACAAGAACTCAGAAGATGGCCATTCTCTCCACAATATAAACACAGCTTGTTCCGAAATCTCCTCTCCCTCTCTTCGGCTGATAAGCGGGTCCTCCCAAGTTGCATGGGCTCTTCAGGGGGAAGAACAGGGGTTTGGAAGTTGGGGGCTAAGCGAATCATGCTACGCCGCGACTGTTCTTTCTCAGAATTACGTTCCTTGAAACGCAAATCAACTTTGACACAGAGGGAGATAATGTCGTCCAAAGACGTAGGGAGTTCCTGGGATACCAACTCGTCTTTGATTCGGTCTGAAAGGCCCTGCCAGAATGTAGCTACTAGAGCCTCATCGTTCCAGCGAAGTTCAGAGGCCATGGTTCTGAAGAGGACCGCATACTGCCCCACAGACTGGTTTCCCTGGCGGAGACGTAGTAAGCCGGAAGCGGCATTGGACACCCTTCCTGGCTCATCAAATATTTTCTTGAAGGTGGACAAGAAGAGGTTGAAGTTATGTAGAATGGGGTCGTCCCTCTCCCACAAGGGGGAAGCCCATGCTAAAGCTTGACCGGACAATAACGAAATCACATAGGCCACTTTCGTTTTTCCGGAGGGGAAGTTCCCAGGTAGAAGCTCGAATTGTATGGAGCATTGATTTAAAAAACCTCTGCAATTTTTAGGGTCTCCATCGAACTTAGGTGGGTTAGGCAACCGTAGCTGCGAGGAAGAAGCTGCTGCTGCGGCCTGAGGTACAGGGGCCACTGCCGGCCCAGGTGATCCACCAGCCACTAGGGTGTTCTGGACAACATCCAAGCGAGTGGATAGACTATTGAGGAATTTTAAAAGTTGCTCTTGGTTAGTTTCTTGTTTATCCATCCTTCCTACTAAATGCTCCAACAGATCTTTAGCTGTGGTATCCATGGTCAGAGCAAACTGTAACAGATTCTGGATACTATATTACTAATCTTGATTAGCGCTGGCTTACCTGAGGTGCGGAGTCTAACGATCTCCCCGGTGTTCACCAAGAACCGCCGCAAGGCGGGGTGGGCTTCGCTGCCAGGAGTCGCAGGTCGCGGTCCCCAGGTTCGCCTCAAGATGTAGTACAGCGGAGTGAAGCGGTGGTAGCGGAGTCAACGAGCCGGTTCGGTACACAGGAATGGAGTCAGGCAGAATCAGAAGGCAACTCGGAGTCAACAAGCCAGGTTCGGTACACGGGTCACAAGAATAGGAGAATGGTCAGCAAGCCGGGTCGGTACACAGGGAATAGAGAGCCAGGGAAGTCAAACAGGCAGAGATCAGCACACAGGAGACACAGGAACAGGAAGACACTGCAATCCACGAAGAGCAGGAGCCAGGAACAGGTAAGTGTTGCTCTGACACTCAGCGAGTGTCAGAGTGAGGTTTTTATGCAGAAGGGGATTCAAAATCCCCGCCTCTAGGTTGTGGTCATGTGACCGCCTCCGGGTGCGGTCACATGGTCCTGAATGCGGAAGTGCGGCTGGACGGAGCGGCGGGGATAAGGTAAGTCCGTAACACAGTCTGATGTGAGGGCACCCTCGGACTGTTGCAGAATTTTCTCGCTCCTCGCTCCCTCTTTGCCCAATACAGATCCATCCCACAAAATTGGCTATGAACTATGCTGATTGGGTGGAAAATAGATAGGAATGCTCCCCTTCCCCATTATATTCCCTCCCATATTTTATTTTATTTTACTCTTTCATTATTATTTTTCTTTCCCTGAATTATGTCTGTTATTTTTGCCTCTAAAAAAAATATACAATTGTTAATGATCTGTATTATAAGTTTGTTGTTATTTCTTCTCTATGTAAAATAAAAATATATATTAAAATATCAAATAAAATGCAACATTTCACTTTTACAAACAAGATTGTATATTTTTATTGAAACAAAAGCTGACTGATCTTAGGTTAAGAACTGCCTACTGTAATTTGTCTCCTCGCTTTTTACTGGGGAAAATAATGGGATATCAGGGCATTGATCGTTTTTACATATATGTAGAATACATTGTAGTATAAACCTAGGGTGAGGAAATATTGCCTTCCTGCAAGTAGTGAATAAGTAGTGATTGGCAACCACTTCAATATTTCTGTCCTTGCATGCTTAAGAAGCTGTGTGGAGTCCCACAACATCAGGAATATCTCGTTATGTGTGCAAATCCATGTAATCTAGGGCTAGAAAACAAAATCTTCCTTTTATCAGACATTCACAAAATTTGGAGCGTTATTGCAATATTCCTCATTCCATATGGACCATTCTAATCCTGCCAGTTCCACCCACCATCATGAACAAATATCTGCATCTTTGTGATGGCAGAACAGCAGTTAATAAATGACCCCCACTGACTAAAAGATATGGATGATTGATGGTGTCCCTCTATGGTTTTATATTTAACAGCTATATATTTTGCATATTATATTTTTGTTTGCAAACACCACATTGGTTGGACATTTTTTTAATCATGCATATCTCAACAATGTTACTTGATAAATTAGTTAGCTAAAATGTATATAAAAATATATATGATGATGTTAGGTGATAAGATGATGCATAGGTCATGACGTTTAAATAATAATGTGCCTTTAGCAATTAAAAGAAAATAGACCCTTTGGGGCCTTGCTAAAATAAAACTCTGTGAACAATGATTGGTTTTGCCTCTTGAGTCACAGCAGCATAATGATTGCAAGGCAAGAATTCTAATTAATAATTTTTCTTCTTTTATTTTATTTTATTCCCTTTTGCAATTTATTTGGAGTGTATGCCTTTAGAATTGTTTTTTTTATCCCCATCTCCTCAAAGCCTTTTACTTTATATAGACCACAAAGTCACATTAAAATAGGCCAGTTTTCTTTAAGTTGTGCTGTCAGACAGAGAGACCACTGTCCCGCTGGCAGCAGACTGATTAGTGTATTTAAAAAAAAAAAAAAAAGATACATTTTGGCAAGAGATAAATATGTAACAGCCAAATAAATAGATAAATATAAATGTATGGTGGGGCTCCTGGTAATGTTACCAAGCACAAGATATTTATACAAGTAGGACTATACAAAATCATTAAATGTTAATGTTGCAGAGAATAATGTTCCACATAAATCTTTTTTAGTTGCAGGGTTTCTTTCTTTTCATTAATATTCACAGCTTAAATGAAAAAAGAAAATGGAAATAGTGTAAAACATTCAACATATATATTTCTCTGATCACTACCAACGTGAGAAACTCATATCAATCTAAGTAGTGGCAACTAATGGACACTATTCTTGTAATCACAACAATCCACCTCATTTAGTCAAGATGCCCTCTTCTTGAGCTTTCAAAATATCCAAAATACATTGATTTAATCATGAAGTGTCTGTGAAAACATGGATAATAATATACATTTAAGGGCTTATTTAGAGTTGGACATGTCTGTTTTGTTGCATATAATACACATTTTCGCACTGTGCATGCAGAGTCCATATCTCGTTTTTGGCGTATCCTTAAATTTTGTCTCTTTACCCCTGGAGCAGCGTGAGGGGGAAGACAAGGGGCAGGCAAGTGTAGGCCAAGTACAAGGTTTGTTCACACACTTTTAACGAAATTAGAGGAGAACACATCTGCAAACTGTTGGGATGAGCATGTTTGCAAATAACAAACCCATAATGTCTTCGCTCTGATTGGTTATATCGTATCAAAGTTGCCCTGATTGGCTACCTGCTTATAGACCCCACGTGGTTTATGAATGATCTTAATTCTGACAATGCGGTTCATTCTTATGAAGTGCCTCAGACGGAACAAGGGTTACAGTAATTATTATAATAAAATTATTTATATACATTAAAACAATAGTCATCATAATCAAATTTATGGGACTTTTCTGTCAGGTGCTTCCTTTTGTCAACGTAGGCCATATAAAATGCAGATAAATCTAGTTTTGAATTCTCTGTGAAACTTAATGAAATTTTTGCATAGAACAGTCTTAATTTGTAAATTTAAAGTCTAAAAAAGGCTGACATAATATCTCTGCTTGTTTATTATGACTACTGAACATACTATCCCTACTCACTTTTAGTGACAAATTGCTTACCACTTACTATACTACCTGTTACTAATCCCAATGAGAGCTTTCTCAAAAGAGAATACAGAAGAATTAATACCTTGTTTTTAGCAGTTCAGAAACCTTTCAATGTATGTTTTATTTAAAAAAAATCTGAGTTTTGTACCAAATATCTGTTTCCTATGCAGATTGTGTATTTAATATGACCTTAAGAAATGACTGGATTGTTTGAAAGTGTTTCTAATAGTTTAATTTGCAAGGAAATACAATTAACTAACACAATGTTTATTCTGTGAAAGTTCAGGACAGACTCTTCCTGAACTATAACAGTATAAACATTATGTATAGTTAATTGTATTTTCTCGCGAATAGAAAAGTAATTATTTTAACCAAATTATGCTTCATTTCATTGTCACTCATTAAAACCGCACAATTTTAAAACAATTTCCTCACTATTTAAACTGTAAAAGATTCAAGATTAGGTTGCTAAACTAATTATATTAGTATAGAAAGTAATAGTTAAATTCATATTACTGAAATTATCTGTGAATTCTGAAATTAAATTATTGGTATTATTTGTAACAGAGTTCTATAAAATTTAATATTTCTGAATGAAAATGCCACAACCAAAACTTAAAATGATTTTCAGATGTCCTTATGATAATTGCAGACTTTAAGACTAAATGTAAACCTCCATTACCACTTTCATTTACCCCGGGAAAAACGGTGGTAGTGCAACTTTAACTAGCATGAAGGAGGGACAGTGGAGGTACTTTATGAAGCATAAGACAGTTGGTGGTGAGGTGTAAAAGGACTTGTGGATCCACCATAAACCCAGATTTGCACAATCACAGCTATACTTTCTCTGGTGTGCCTGTATTTACGGAGCAGCAATGTGGAAGCAGTTTGTACAGAGAAGAAGTTGGGTAAAGTTAAGACCTCCTTACCGAATTTGCGGAACAATGTAGAAATGTTGTTTTAATTTGGCTCTAGTTCTACACTCTCAAGATTAATATTCGGGGAAACCCAGCATCATTTAGGTAGGAGGCAGGACTTTGAGGTTGAACAGCTTTGTATAGTGTTCCTCTAAACGGGTTGGTTACGCTTGATCGAAAAATTAGATATCGACAAGCCCTACAAATAAAATCCGAATGTCTGCAAAACCGATTTGAAAATAGACTTATCTTGAAGCCGACACTGGAGATCTCTGATTGGATCACCATGCTGACAGGAGGTTATTCCAATTGGAGAAGTGTTCGGCACTGCAGCTTAACGTCATTGCGACGTCTATCAGTAGAAATTTAAAGTGGCAATGTGGGGACATTGCCACTTTAAATTTCTATTGACAGACATCGCAATGACGTCACCCTGCAATGTCATTAACAAAACTTAATTACAGGTAACTGTTAACAGTTTTCATAAATGTTCCTTCTTTGAACATTTCCTGTTCAATTTCTGAAGTGGCATAGGAAAGATGAGTGGCCCTGTGACCTCCAAGTTTGCCAGAACTTCGTAAATTTCTAAGAACACTTGTTTCTTCAATCTTTTTCACAAATTTCTACATATTTTTTAATATTTCACCGTAAATAGGCTCAGATACGTGTAATGAATTATTTAAAAGAAACTTAATATAGATTAAATTTTATTTAAATTAGTGGACTGGAGTGCCTCTTGCAGTAGCACTCTGGTCTTAGAGTGGGAGGGGCCTATTGCCAGCAATAGAAATAGAGATGTAACAATATACCTAGAGAGAGAATTGGTGCATGTCGTGCTTGTGTGACCATGCATGAGCTTGCTACATTAGTTAAAGTTAAAGAATACCTAATACTATTATCTTTTATTTAAAAGGTGTCACAAAAGGTCTGCAGCACCGTGTATGACATGTACAGACAGCAATGGTCCATAACACATTATATAATGCATGATAAACAAAATATAAAGACCAAGCATACTGAATAAACAAAAATAACAGTAATGCAGATCAAATTATTTACGGGACAATGAATGAGAGAAATGGTAATGCCCAAAATGAAGTAGATGTGAGCTCAAGAAACAAGGCTAGGAAAACAGGCCAAGAGGTACAGAGGGTGATGAAATAGTAGAAGGAGAACATGAGGAAAGAGGGACCTGCTCATGAGAGCTTGCATCCTAAAGGAATGGGAATGCACAAATAGGGTGGTACCGAGTGGGGGAGTGGAGGTGACAACCAAGACAAGGGAGTTAGTAGGAGGGCTGATAGGCTTGAGTAAAGAAATGAGTCTTAAGGTCACACTTGAAGCCTTGGAGAGTAGGGGCATACCTCATTGGGGCATGGATGATCACTCCAAAGTTGGGGAGCAGCCCAGGTGAAGTTCTGAAGGTGGGAGTGCGAAGAGCCAATGAGTGGAATAGTAAGGCGGATTAGTAGTAGTGTGGTGGAGATAAGGTTGGAGATGTATGAGGGAAGATTGGGCGAGAGCTTTGTAGGTGAGGGTGAGGAGTTTAATTTTTATTCTGTAGGCTATGGGCAGTCAATGTTGTTGAATAGAGCTCTATTTTAGAGCTATGGACAGTGTGTAAATAGAATGAGCATGATTCAGCACCAGTCAGATAGTGGGAAAAGTGAGACCTTTTGTAATAACATGTTTATAAAGCTATTTTCTTTTGTCACCTAAAATAAAAATGTCAAGATATACATATTAGAAATAAGGATATTTCAGTTAACTGTGTAGAAGCAGACAAGAAATTAAAGAGTGTGCATTTGCTGAATGCAAACTGTATTGCAATAACCAGTGACTTTATAAAGCATGAAGTATTTGTCATTGATATCTTGTTTCTCCCAGAGATATTATGCAGTTCTATAAATTTTCAGTGCAATTTGTTTCAGCAATGGGAACATGTTCTGAAATGCATAGCTGACATTATCATCAGAATTAACTGATGGTCTTTGTTACAAGTGCTTTCAGACACGACAAGGAATCTCATACACTGTCATATTCTCCAAACAGACTCCTTTATTGTCAGACTTTCCTAATGTATTTTGGAAAAAAGTCTACTAGTTTCAGGGAATATAATGGTAAATAACATGCATGCTTTTCCCAATAAAATTTTTAATTTTACAGTTCTTGTTAAGTATTCTGCAATCGCTCTTCTAAATATATTGGCAAGCACACACTTTAATAAAACAAAGCTATTCTGTGCTGTACTTAAAAAGTAACAACAGCATGCTTATATGGACAGATAATTTGTCTCTATTACATACAAGAAATTATTGCTATTTTTCTTTTATTGGAGCTAAAGAAATAGTTATTTAAAAGCCCCCTTTTGTAAGACTGTAACACACAATCTGCTTTATTGTGATGTCTTGACACATTTAACTTTTTTGTTACTTTAGGTTTTAGAAGTCCAATGGAGATTTTCAGTAGGGAGCTTGCATTTTGTTGGTAGTCATTTCTCAGTGTGAGGCCAGGAAGGAATAGGTCTCCAGAAGCATTTAGTGTTTATTAGGTCTAGTGCTGTAGTTAATCACTGTGCAGAATTAATTCTAATTCGACTTGGTCAATCAAACTATTATCAGAAATAGTTTCTTCTTTGCTTCTCCCTAACTAAATGTTCACAGAATTTACCTACAGATGACGTGCAAGTCTTTTGAGCAAAAGGTACAAACTAGCGCCTCCTGGATTGCTGGAGACACACTTGACCCCTCCATACTAGTCCCACCCACTCAATACAGAATGTATTGCAGTGAGATGTGGATAGGAGGCAACGCCTTGACACAGCACTCTGTTATCCATGAGAAATATGCTCCATCTGTATGTTGTATTGTAATGCTTTTGACTCACACCCACTTCTTTAGTGCAAAACAACTAGTCAGTAAAAGCAAATATCTTGTTTTACATAATATTTATTTAATATTATTACCTGCCTTTTTTGCTTAAGCTATTTTTATATAAGCACTAAAAAAGGAACCATGCTATGTGGGACAAATAAGTTGCACATTTATAAGGAAGGAATTATATCCTGTTTGGAAGACGGCTAAACCTGAAATACAGGTTGCCCTATGTAAAAGTATCTACTAATAACATTCACAAACATACATATAAAAATTTGCAAACATTGATAGAACTTCAGATGACATTGTATTTACATTTGCTGTTCTGTTTTTGCAGACTATTGTTCTCTGTCATCAGCCATTTGTTCTAAATGAGGCTATCGGTGTTCCTGCAGTGACCTTCACTTGACATGAAATGTACTGTTTATCGTAAAACTATGTTATCCCCACTATCACAACTATATAAAATATGTATATCTCTGATATGTTCCTGAATCTTTTAAATATTAATGATACTTATAGCTCTTTTATAAATGGCAACTTGCATTTTAGGTTTACTTGTTTCTATTTAATATATATATTTTAACTGGGGGAAGAGGAACATATATAGGTTAATATATACTGTTGCATGCAAGTTGTGTTTTAAAACAGAGCACAGAACTTGTGAGTAGTTTCGACCGTATTCAAATCCAAACCTATCTCACGTTTCGATTTGCATCTGGATATAAGTAAGCTCTGCCTAAACGTTAGTTGCTGTATGTTACTTACATGCAGACTGCAGAACACATAAAAAAAACATTTTAAATTATGAAATAAATGAAAAGCTCTTTACAGTATAATCATTAATAAAAATGTGCATTTACATTTTTTCTTTTTTTTTACATTTAATACATGAATCAAGACTATTTTAATGTGTACTGTACATACATTGCGCTTATATAGTCAATCTTCCTTGCATAGACATGTTTTGTGTTTTCTAGTGGCTTCCGTCTCTCAGGCTGAGGAGCTGGAACACTTCTAGGTTTACTGTAGCCTGTTCGTGCAGTTGGAAGATGATTGCACAAACAGACCGTTTCATCTTCTGACTGCATTGTCTGACATGGCTGATTATGATCCTATCAATTTTGATAAGATAATTTCCTAGCGTGGCGTTCGTCTGTATCGTAGATTAATATATCCCAAACATGCTTTTGACACATGGTTTGAAACCTTTATGCTGCATTCAATACAAGATCTTCTTTTGTTGCACTCACATAAATGCTTGCTAACAATTTCTACTATCCATATTTTTGGATGTTAGTGTAAAAAAGCTTATTTTAGATAGATTTATTCATTGGTCAGCACGGTGGCTTAGTGGTGAGCACTTCTGCCTCATAGCGCTGGGGTCATGAGTTCAATTCCCAACCATCTGTGTGGAGTTTGTATGTTCTCCCCGTGTTTGTGTGAGTTTCCTCCGGGTGCTCCGGTTTCCTCCCACACTTCAAAAAACATACTAGTAGGTTAATTGGCTGCTATGAAAATTAACCCTAGTCTCTCTGTGTGTGTGTATGTTAGGGAATTTAGACTGTAAGCCCCAATGGGGCAGGGACTGATGTGAGTGAGTTCTCTGTACAGCGCTGTGGAATCAGTGGCACTATATAAATAAATGGTGATGATAGTAAGTGGGGAACATGAATTGTTCATGATTTTATTGCATGCAGTCCAGTGTGTGCATTAGCCGCCTTTCGGTGGTTTTCGAACTGTATGTGTATAGACAGTGATCGTGATTTTTCAGCTTTTTCATTCTAAATTTACATAAGAAATGCTTTATAATATAACTACACTATAATTATATTTACTGCTTGATGCTATAAATATTTCACCAGCAGCAACATCACTTGAAGACCATTGTAACCAGAATGAGTTAGGCTGACATTTTTTAAACTAGGGCCTTGCACAGGCTGCTTCTTCACGGTCCCCGCAACTCTTATGTGACCATATTACTTGTTACACAAAGTGGTTTAGACTTTATACATAAAACACCTTTGTGAGTAATCTATTTTTCTGTATTGCATACCCTAATGACCAGACTAACTTTCATGTTTAGGAGGTGTGCTATTTTCACCAGAAATAACTTGTATTTTTCTAACCTTGTAATTTGATATTGCTTTTTTGAGGTACTTCCATGGCTTTCCTTTTGTAACATAGTCATGTAAATATATTTTTTATTTTATTATCCTTGGTAAACCAAGTTAAATTAGGGAAAACACACTATTCGATTATTCTTCTCATGTTTACTGTCGTGCAATAAGTGTAACACCAGAAATGTACCCAAAAATTTGATCTGCTTATTCTGTTGAGTATAGGGAGATTAAATATTTGTACTTTAAGTAAATTGTGTCAAAGTAATCGGGCCAGGAACAAATAAACATAGTTTTGTTGGGTTTTTTTTTGGAGGGGGGGGGATGCGTTAACACAATATGTGCTGCAACTGCACATGGTTATGGTGGGAGCAAGAGAAAACAAGGCTAATGGTGTGGTGACCAAAATTTGGGTGCTGTCTCCTTTGGGCAATAGTTATGCATTGTGACATGCATTTTTGTATGAGAGTGTTCTATCATGCTGGGCAGTTTTCTTTTCCCCAACGGCATCAAATGAGCTACTATCTTTGTTACGCAACTGCCCTTCTTGCAGCGTTCGTAATATTGTTTTGGTACTAGACATGTGTCTTATTCCTTGTTTTCTGGTCCTTCCTGTGTCAGCAGCTGCCTAGTGGGATGGACCTGATGGTGACCTGTGGATTTCTCACTGTCCATTATCTGCTTGCGGAGGGTCCGGTTAACACTGCACATCCCTTAGACTTCACACCTCACGCTTAACACTAAAATGTATACCTTTCTCACTGGGCCCTATAATGTCAGATCTTGTGTAAAATATACACATATTTGGAATTATTTTAATTATTAAAATGTGATCCCAAAGCTGAGGCATACTCTCAAAATATAAATTAATTAGAGATTGTGGTAGCTGTTGCAGAACTGATTATCTCCATGCTATATTTACTAAGGTGTATGATAATTACCATTAGTACTCCTTTAATTGGAAATAGGATGTATAGCATACATTACAGGTGTGTAAAACAAATTAATAGTTTTGACTTGTTCTTATGGCCAGCTTCACTTGAGTGTAATTTTCGTCAGTTTCAACAAATGCTAGAACAATTGAGACACTGTCAGCTACTAACCAAACCATAGTATAATAACTGTAGTCAATTAAGCTGCAACATGTAGACTGTGGATCAAATGGATCAAAGCTAAAAGTCTAGTGACAGCAATGCAGTTTTATTTATCTGGTAAAATATGTTTCTGTTTTATAGTTTTTTGTAGTTGTTAAAATGACGCTCATAATATGTACTGTGTAGTGTAAATAAAGACTTTACTGTAAAATGTTAGTAACTTCAGTAAGGAGACATTGACATGGTTTCACAGCTACAGATTACAGGTGTCATTTACGAAGCTAAGATAATGCAGAGGCATAGCTAATTTTACACAGTGCATTTAGTGGCTGGCACATTGTACTTTGATGGTGCATTGTTACACTGCTTTGATTTGTACTTTTAAATATATAACAATAGATGCTGAATTTGCTGATGCATTTTACACCACCAGTTTCTCCTTTACATGATGTTAACATGACTTAGACTACCATAGGCGGCTGTGGCTCTATTAACACTGCTTTAACAATCTCCTGGATGTATGCCAGTGAATGCTTGAGGTAAGCAGAGTACGTCTGCAGGTTATCCTTGAGCAGTGATAGACAACCTGATACCCTTGAGGGCCTGCCTAAAAATTATCCACCTTTTTTTAATGAGGTAAGCAGTAATCATGCAGCTCTTTCCCATGGAGCTGTTGCTGGTACTGAGAGACCTCCCTGCATCTTGTGCAGGCAGTTATGTGATGTGGAAGTTGGCTACTTCAAAGAATAAGTTCAAGTTCAAGAGTCCGGGATAAGCCCTCTCTAGCCATTCCCTGATTTAATATCTTATCATATATTCACACAGTGAGACAATATATCACCTCTATTTTGTCAGTAAAACCTATCCTAATTGCCTTTACCAGTCACAAACCGCACTCTGTGCACTCGTGACTTGGATCCCCGCACTCAAACTTCTTCTCACCTATCGCACAGGCTACAGATTTGCTGAATCGCCCCTAAACAGCGCTCACACAACCACATCCACTTCGGTCTTGCCACCGTCTTGTCTCTTTTACACAGGAAATGAATTTGTTTAGAGCAATAAGGACATGAACTATTTAAATTTTTAGATTTAATATACAAAATATACAATGCTTATAGGTTATTAAAAACAACTAAGATGACATGACACATATAACAAGCAAAACAATTTAAAATAAAGGGATTAAATTCAGAGTATAATTTACAGATAAGTGGTATATTCTGGCCAAGGAAAATTGGCGTGAAGATGGACAGCTTATCAATAATGATTGATTTCCCAAAAGACTGACAATTTGCCCCTTCCCAACACAGGTTTTTTAAGCAAAATGAAATGGGACAGCCTTCACGAGGCAGTATTGATGCTATTAGGGGGACAGGAATGTCCCCTGGGTGTCACTATAGTTTGCTCAAAAATATTCCAAAAGATTTGATCTTTGATAACTCTTCACAGATATATCCCAGAGACAGAACTCCCCCTTCAATAAACCGGTCATAATCTCCCACACATTTAAATACCAAACATGATGGATCTAAAACAATGTGACATACCTTTTTCAAAGACATGTGACTAAAGCTGTTCCCTGATACCGCTAGTACCTGTAATTTACAACCCTGGTGTGATTTCTGCTTCTCAGTATGGAGTGCCACACAGATTTCCCAAAATATGAGAAATGAAGACTTTTTTTTTAAGTTAATATTTCTATATACCTGTATAGGCAGCCTTCAAATGCTGTCTTTGTCTGCAAGGATGTCAAGCTGTGAATGGCTCCAAAAAGTGTATTCAGGTGTCCAAAAAACTAACTTGTGTCAGGATATAGCTCACCACAGGGGCCTTTGAAGCTGCCACAGGTGAAACTGCTATGTTCTAACACCGGGATGTGCAGAGCCACCAAATAAACATACAACAGTCCTTCTGACTTCGCATTTTACACCATAGTAACTCATAGTAACTCAATTTATCAATGGATTCAGTTGATATATCAGATACACACTGCAGTTATGATTTAGGCCTTATTCCCCCACAATTATGTGATGGATTAACCCTTATAACTGTACGTTCTCTATGTTCACAATATTCAGTGTTCTCTGTTTTATGACCACAGTGCTTCACCCACTACCACAACTCTTATATAATAAGATCTGGAGCCAAAGGTTAAGATCTGGGGGTATAAGAGCTGGGGCTGATGGGGCATAAAGCAGGAATGAGCTGGGGGCCGCAGGTGAAGGCTCTGAGGGCTGCCTATTGCCTATCACTGTCTTAACGCAAAGAGCAGGTCACATGGGGTGTTGTAACTAATGATATGCCCAAATATGGCATTTGCCACTTCCAAGTTCACTCACGCTATTTCGCCTGACACAATTTATATATTTGCATTTCATCTTGGCTAATAGCCTTTTGATTTCCGTGTTGTATGTCAGCATATATTATTTACATATTTTACATTATTTCAAACTAAAAACCTCCAGGATAAATGTTTTCCCTCGGGATGGTGCAATGAATAAAAGTGTACAGTGTTATATAGTCTTAGAAATTGTTTACATTTATTTTGCCTCCTGTCAGTAAACAAAAGCAATGGAAAAAGTTAATCTGTCTATAAATAATGTTTGCTTTACACCTCCACATTCTGTGATTTTCATGGCCAATGAGGCTGTTTTAGATGTAAATCAAAACCAGCATCAGATGTTGGCGGGATTGACAGCACGATTGTATGATCATTTATGTTGTCCTCGTACGACTGTCCAACTTGACCCCGTCCACTTGGTACAAAATGCTCTGCCCCCAAACACTTTGCTTAGTTTACTTTTGCAATTAACTAGGCTGAACTAACTGATGAAAAGGGTGTTTTTAAACTCAAATCAATCCAGCACAGAGAAATGCAATATTAAATTAAGTTAGAAGTTCTGGAGCAGAGTATTATTTACAGGATAGCATGGGTAATATTGCAGGGTATACTGTTATGAATGATGATTAGAGAGGTAAAAGGGTAAAGACAAATTATGTTGCATACATTGGTTCAAACAGGACACTTATTTTTTTAATGCAAATCAGTGACCTAGAATGAGGAGCTCTCATTGTTATATTAATATTAATATTATTTTGCAGCGTGTATTGAATAGCTTCTAATATTTTCTAATATTCATGGAAAAGTAAAATGATACTGCCAATTTTCAACTTCATCACATACAACTGATATTCTGAATATTGGTTCAGCCCCAAAATGACTGTAATCACTGTGCAGAAGCAACATGTACACTTTAAATGTGTTTGTGTGTTTCTAGAATTGAATATAACTAATGTAAACCTGTTGAAGTGGTGGAAGGTTTCGTCCTATACAGATAAGAGTTTGTATGTTCTCCCTGTATTTGCGTGGGTTTCCTCCGGGTGCTCCGGTTTCCTCCCACACTCCAAAAACATACTGATAGGTTAATTGGCCGCTATCTAAAATTGACCCAAGTCTCTGTGTGTGTGTGTGTGTGTATGTTAGGGAATTTAGATTGTAAGCTCCAATAGGGCAGGGACTGATGTGGGTGAGTTCTCTGTACAGCGCTGCGGAATTAGTGGCGCTATATAAATAAATGATGATGATGATGATATGAAGAAATGCAATGTGAAATCTCTTACAAATCTGACTCTTGCTTAAATGAGTAATGCCAATTGTAACATTGCACTAACTTGGGATGAGTTAATTAATTAATTAAGTAAAATACATCAGTTAACAATTTCAAACAATGATATTACAATTGGAAAATTACTATGGAAAGTAGGAAGAGTTTTTTTATCATGGTAAAAAAAAGGAGCCAGGATGGCAGCCATGATCTTGAGCTGTGACATAGTAATGTGAATTTTACATGACACTTTTTCATACAGGATTAATTTATAGGTTAAGTTCCTTGTTGAGACTGCATTCAAGCAAAATATCTGCCCTCTACTGGCTTTTTCTAGGGATTTTGGAAATAACTATTGTAATTATGCAGCATAAATTAGTACTGGTGCCTGGAGAAATGATATGGTAGTTATTAAGAGTTATTTCAACCCATCTTACTTTTAGCTAATTTGATATCTTAATCACATACCAGTGATTCATTTGATCTGTTCCTAAACACTCTAACACTGGGTGAGAGCTGGATACCATTTGCTTCTGAGTATACTAATATTAAGCAGATCTATTGTTTTGACATGGGCACATAGAGGACGTTAAACTACTTTTGTAGTGTCATGAAAGCTCTGCTGATCAGTCAGAGAAGCCTGGGAGGTCGACGTGGCTGTGGATTGGCTGAAAGATTCTTCTCTCTGAATGTCATCACACACACACACACTTTGGTAGCAGCAGGGATCAGCAGCTCACTTGTCAGCAGGATTACAAGAGCATACCGTACTAACAGTTTACCAGATCTCACAATCAAAAGAGGGAACTCACCAACTTTTACATGGTAATTACCTATTATATAATGCACATATTGAACCGTATGAGCTGGTTATGTATCAAGGGTTATCTGTTTTGTTTGTGTTTTTTCCTTATCATCTTTTAAGCTTGTTTCAGTTTGTAGTGTTTTGTTTTCTGTAAGTTACTGTTTGTATTACATTGTAAAACTTTGATATTTGAAGTTACCATCTTGACAAACAAGTGTTTAAAATACAATGTAAACAATGCAGAAAGAAATTAAACATGCTAAATAATAAAACAATACATTTGTAATAAAAACTGTATAAAGCCTTTTTTTTAATTACTTTTTTTAATCATATATAATTTTTGGTGATTAAGTTCCACTATATGTGTATTTATGGTTGCCTATTGACTGCAATATTATTTATTATGTATAATATATATAATCTCTATGCAACCAAATTGTGAGCCACATAGTCATATGGTAGTTTTTTTTGTATAAATTGTTTATACTGTACTTTTCCGTGTGATTAAACCCTAGTGGTAACTTGTTCATCTTATGCCTGTGCCTCTATTATAGTTACACACACTTGTTTGTGGAAGCCCTCCACAAGCATTCACATTTCTCTCAATTGTAGCAGCTTTCTTCCTTTAGAAAATCATTAAAAAGAAAACACAATAGGATGTAGCCCTTTTAGAGTTCCAGTAGCAGAAGAGACTGCTGGGGTGTAATCCATCATACTGTTCAGACATCAGAAAGAGGACTGTATTCAGTGTCTTTTTAATATGCCCACAGTTAGGCTATTCTAAATGGTTACCATTATCTGCAGGACTTTTATGACCTCCCTTTTAAGTGGAATGCTTTAAATGCCCTATAAACTGCTGTTACAGAGATTCTTTTTGCAGTTGTCTTCCTTTCTGTATGCTTAATCCTGGTTCAACAAACATGAAGAGGCAACATAGGAAGATAATTTTGTTTTCAAATAGAGTTTTGTCATTTCACCTGCCAGGTGCACATGGGCCCTCCTCCAGCTGCTACAATGTTGAGTAAAAACCCTACTGTAGGCCAATAACTCTGTATTGAGCACCTGTTCTCCTAGCTGTTCCCTAAGTGATAGTACAGGTGCATTCATGTGATGTCAGCTATACAGGATAGCTGTGAGACTGGAGTATCCTCTGTTGTTGGGATCTCTCATACTTGTTGTTTCCTTAATCTGTATAATAAAATGGGTCATAAAATAAATCTATAATGTTTTATTCATAAGTACATTATTTTATCTTTTAGTTGTCAACTTTTAGTGAATCTATGCTACTGTGTTGTACAGTCAGTGACTTAAAGTGAACATGCAATAACCGTATAGGACACAATGAAGCAGAGAAAAACCTGCTTACTATGGTTTACTACGATTATCTGCTACAATAGTGATAACAAGATTAAAGTGATCTTGGATTATATAACACTGTGTAATATTTTGTAACATTTTCAAAGATATTAGTCTATTAATGCATGTTGCCGTCAGATGTGAATATTTTAAAAGAGCGAATAGTGGTGACGCGGATATAGATCTTTCTAATAGTAATACCTGCTAATGGTGATTTTGTTCACTTATTATATGTCATGTTGCAGCCCGAAGTAGCTAAAGTGTATTTTTTATCCCACATATTTACTATTGCTTTAGGTTTCAGTCCTGAATAGATCAATTAATTGACTCTTACATTTATCTGCTTTTATCCTGACATATTGATGAGTGAAACAAGCACTTTTAGCTGAACTTATAGATTGTATTTCTTTCTCCTACAGTACATTTTTTATTGTACATGGACATACAATAAGCATTAAACCACATATGTCAAAATGATGACTCTCTTTATCTAGAAGATTGTGGCGCCTAGAGCCTGAAGTGCTGACTATATTATGCATTTAGGTGCAGTCCATTCTATGGTTTGCTACTGGAAGGTGCATCTGTGCATGCTCCATTTGTAGAAAGGCATTGCAGACATCAGAGAGTATAGACATACATGCACATACAGTTCTGTCTTTGCTCAATATGTACAAAATAGAGGTTATCGTCTTCACTCCTTTCAGGTTCACCATCACCTCTCCTCAAATCTCTCCCTTACCATCAACAACACCACATTTTACTGAGTCGCCCAAGCCCACTGCCATAGTGTTACCTGTGACTCTGTCACTGCTTTACTCCACGTATTCAATTTCTCTTTCAGTAGTATCCAAATATTGTTAGAATGCACCCTTTCTTAACCTATGATGCCACCAAAGCTCTTTTCCAGTCTCTTATCATCCCAAGCCTTGACTACTACTACCTTCTCCTATCAGACATTCCCCGGCTCTCACCTATCTATTCCTTCTTCAATCTGTCCTAAATGCTGTGGCATTTCTCTATATTCTCCACATCACTCTGCAAATCCCTCTCAGATCTACCTCTCACCTATGTCTCACCTCATCTCTGATAATCTGCTCTAACTCCTGCCTACAAGTCTTCTCTGGCGCCACTACCCACCCGATCAAATACTTCTCCAAAATTCAAATAATACAACCCTCTCAGAAAGCCCACATCTGCAACCTACTCCCACCTCTAAAATACTCACATTGATACAATGTTGCTACTTTCTCAATCTGCATTCTGTAGGCACTCATTCCACTTGTCTCAGCTGTGCCCCTTCTCACCAGATTGTAAGGTCTCACATGAGCAGGGAGATAGTTACATAACACCTGTGTGCATTAGCTACACAGCCTTGGGTTTAAACTTAAATTTCCAGTGTGGAAGTTTGCACTACCAGTCAGAAAGTACTTTTATAAATGTTATTTACAATGGTGACAGTTACATGCAACCTTCAGCTCAAAGTTTTTAAATAAGTATCCTGTACCATTCTGCTGTAAACAAATAAACTAGTATAGATTAATACAAGTGGCAGAAAAAAAACCATACACGTGGTTGCAGCCTAAAGCATAATAATCTTTCTAATTCTAGAGTGTATAAATGAAATAAAAATTACAATTGACTTCCTTTGTAACTGTAGAACTAGAGAAAATGTACCAGCTAAAGGGTACATAACCATTGACATTTTTTTAAGGCCACTTGTTCCATTTATGTGTGTTTCTTCATTTTTCTAATGTATTTACTAATATTAAAAAAAAACACATATAAAATGCCAGTGTACCCAAAGATTCATGAGAAATGGTTTTCCAGCTCTGGGAGCATGTGATAGGTTTCCTTGGTGGTTAATGATATATGAAGACATCTTGAATAAAACACAAAATTGCAATTTGAAAGAAAACCTACTAGACTAGGGGCCTGTGTCATTAAGGAGAGCAAAGCATAAAAAAGGAATAACTCTCCAACTGGGCAAAACCATGTTGCATTGAAAGGTGAGGTAAATTTAAAATGTGAGGACAGATTATTAGTTGGGATACGGCAAGTCCTAGATCAACTTTAAATTTCATTGTACAGATAAAGCTATCAAGTAATTATGTGCTAGATGAATAAACAGCCAGTGTTTAACTTATATGCAAAGTAATAAACCAATTTGCACCCCTTGTATTGTACATGGTTTGTCCTGGAGAACATTTGCATCTTTTTTTTTTTGCCTTAGACAGCAGCAAGGCATAGCCATTATAATAACCTTGAAATAGAATAGTAAGGTAGCAGATTGGTTTTAATGTGCAAAGTTCTATGTTTTCCTGCTTATGCACATTTTGCAGGGCATGAGATACAGTTATCAAGTTGTATTAGCAATGTGATACATCAAATTAGGCACATCGTAGGATGTATTTTCAAGCATGAAAATGTAAACAGGTTGAGAGCAAGATTGTGAATTTCATAGTGTCACATTTGTTACATGTCAAGCCAGTGAGGCCATTGCACAGAGAAGGGAACTGAAGAAGGGTCACTGTGCCCTGTTGCTTCGTATTATACCGCAAAGCTTATTGGAGAGCGTATTTATTTGTGTGAGCACAGCAGGCCTCATTTACAAAGTGCAAAATATCCAAGGTGTAGGGTAAATCCTTTTTGTGATACTGTGTACCCCGATTTGTACATGTGTGATTTCCTCCTAAGTGTAGGTTTATGGCTCAAGATAGGGGTGTTTGCCGAGGAGCGGAAGTTTGCACTGGACTATGGCAGGAGTTGGGTAAAGCAGGGTGTTCCTTGCAAAGTACAGAGTAGGAGCACCAGTACAATAACTTGAAGGTTACAAATCACTATAACAATCCATTAGATTACAAAATAACAAGATATATATGTTCAGTGGAGTGAGATGATAAATTGGTGAGTGACTTATAAAGGTTGCCTTAGAATGTTTTAGAATGACAAGAAATAAATTTAAAAAATGGTTTATTCACACTTATCTTAGTTATTATAGATATTTTACTGCAGACCTCTGCTTCATGATGTTTACACGAAAGTGTTGTAGATTCCTATATTTCCAAGCTTTCATTTCATTTTTATTTTAATAGGGTTTTATATGAATTTGCCTGAAGTTACTTCATATGCTTCAAAATTGTTACATTGAGGATTAGACTTTAATGAACTATTTAGTGGTTTCCATGACAGATAAACTGTAAGATTGACAGTCTGAATGCCTTGGCATGTTGTTGCCATGGTGATAAAATAGTGTCTAGGAAAGAAAAGAAGAGAGGACAAGACACTCTTCAGGGATGGACATTGTATAAATCAAAAAGGCAAAAAAGATAAGAAAAGGAAGATAAGCTAGAGAAAGATTAGCACAAACACTGACCATTGAATTGAGATTTTCTTATTCTACAGTGCTGTAACCATTAAAGGTTACCTTTTCCAGTTTTTTTTGTTCTTTTTTAGAAAACGTTTGTGGCAAACAGTAAGCTAAAAAAATAACTGGATTGCAAACTACAGCTACCATTATGCAACTTTTATGCAATATGTTTATATGTGTCTATTAATTTTGGAAGCCGTAATACAAAAATAGCTGAATAGTTTCAGTTCAGTACCAAAGGTTTCATGTACCAAAACAGGGGAAAATGCAGGATTTCTAGAGAGGTGTTTTCACGCCATGCCGCCAGTGGGCATGACCAGTATCATGGGGGCGTGTCTATAATTTTAGACAGTGCTGGGCTGCTCTCCAACTCTTCCTATCCCCATCATATACACAGGAAAATATCCCCATTATATACACAGGCAATTCCTATCCCCATCATATACACAGGGCAAGCCACCTCAAGCATATAGTGTCCCAGGCTAGGACCGGGGTTTCCAGCTTCCAGAAAACTCCCCTGCAAAAGAATGACAGCCAGTAGATTAGCAGCTTTTCATGTGCCGTTATCTTAGACACATTGGATATTTTGTTGCTGTTAGCTTAGACTGTTTAGAAATGCTTAACCTCTACATTTATCAAGAGAGAAATAGCAGTGTTCTGTTTTCTTAAAAAATGAGTTGAAGTGGATGCAAGTCATTGCAGAGCAGGGAGAACAGGGGGCACAATTCCTGGTGGCCCACTCGTTTTATAAAAAAATATTTGGAGAAGTCACCAGACACTGCTATCAGAATAACTGTGAGTGTACAGTAAATCTGTCAGACATCTGTTATTGTTTTCTATTGCTTGGGCCAACATATATTGATTGCAGAAGTCCAAATATATATGCATTGGGGGCTGGCCCAGCTCCCATTTATGTGTTTAAATTGTCCCCCAACTCCAAAGTAGTATAAAATAGACACATACAAAATATAAATGTTTATTTATTTGGTCTGTATTGTATGTCCCTGTTTTCCTCTCTGTGCAGTGCTACATTACAAAATAACAAGAATAATAACAATAAAATGCTACTCTTGTCTATTATAATGCTTTACAAGCAGCAGTGGCTGAGACATGCTCAAATGAATATGGTAAATTCCTAGAAGGGCTAAGTACAAAGTAATTAATATCATATATCAAGTACTTAAATTAGTTACCAGTGGGACATAATTAATTTAGTAAGGCTTGAGTAGAATATGTAATTTAAGATCACAACAAGATTTATTAGGTTAATGTATTGCTAAGCCTTTTAAGGCTAGTATAACTGTAAAGAATAAATCTAAATGCAATACTATTTTGCATTAATTATTACTTGTAAATAATACTACAATGTTCAGAGAAGATGCTAAAGAATTATATTTTTGCCATCTCTATTGTTTTATTATTAATGAATGGAGTAAATTAACCTGTGTATTTTCTTGCCCGATAAACATATGTAGACTCTATGTAATAGGCCCACCTGTATTTGTAATAACTGCTTTAAATGTGCAGCTCACCTCTCTACTTACAATGTTCTCTTAGTCACTCATCTTAATAATCCTACATTTTTACTCCTTTTAATGTTTTCAAAACAATTCTGTCTCTGTCTAAATAAGTTTATCAAGTTTAGCCTACTCTACTCTTTTCCCTGCCAGCACCACTGTCTATTTTATAATTAAATCTATAAAAGAAGTTGACCGACAATATGTTACAGTATAGTAAGTTTGGGCATTTTCTGTAATATACTGTATCAAAGGAATACATAAGAAAAATAGACCCAACGAATAAGTTGGGTCACATTTGATGGGTCACATAGTTTTTAGCACAATTAAATGGTCTAGTGTTCATAACAATGGGAAATTATTTCTGGATGACAGAGCAGGTAAGTTGCTGATTCCTGCAAGCCTCCTAACATAATCATTATTCGTACTGGAATTGCTAATGAGCCATGCCACTAATATAGGCATTCTATTGTATTGCAGATGTTCTAAGACAGCTTTGACAAAGAACTGGATGTGGAAATAGCTGTTCCTTGAATTAAGTCCCCAACTTCCCAGAGTTGCCTTTTGAGACAAAATCCAGTGCTATTGATGCACTTCCCTGCCTACTCAATGTTCTCATGGAGAGTGTAGATAGCTGAACGTCCTAAGCCGTCACATTGTGTGATTGCTTAATGAGAACTTGTGCTTTCTATCTCAGGGCTAGTTAAATTTATACAATTTTCTAGGACTTTTATATTTAACAAAGCATCTTATTCACATCTTATGTATTAAAAACTGGAGCTGTGCTCCACAAAAACTTCTAACCAGCTCTATCGTGTTTGGGCATAGAGTACTGTACTTAAGTTGTGCACACTGAAAGACATCACATTTCATTTTCACTTTTACCTCTGAGTATTACAATATCTCTTTTTGAAGTATGCTGTTTATGCCCATTTATGCTTTCCATTTGTGGTGGAGATGGTAGAAAATCACACCACATAACTAAACAATCTAAAAATAAAATAACTGGTTTTACATTAATATTACGACAATGATGTAACAAGTATTGTTTATTTATAGTAGTATGTATCTTCCATATTAGAAAGCATAAAATGCTAACATTGAGCTTGTAAAAGCATGAGTTAAATTTCATGAAAGTTCTAAAGTCATAGCAATGTCTGTTACCTAAAATAGGGTAGAGAATATTACAAACAAATGAATCCTAAATGTAGGCGAGCTGTGTATCACAGTACAACCACTCAGAGGGAAGTCTGAGGGAGTCTCTTATGTTGTGCAGTACAGTAACCTGCACAGTGCTAATGTGCGGAAAATGTGTTTCTCAGGGCTTCTTTCTATTTAAAAAAAAAAAAGAATTTATTTTTCCTATGTAGTATGCTTAATTGCTCTTATGTGACCTGGGAGGAGCATTCATTTTAGTGTCAGTTAAGAGCAATTAGAGCTCTGTGAATACAACCGCTTTTCTTACTGGAAAAGCACAAGCTTTCAGAGCACAGTGTGATATCACCCTTACCAAAACAGCAATGCCCTTGTCTTTCTTGTCCTCTTTCCTTCATCAAGCAAGAAAATGAAACACAGAGTAGAAGACCTACGAAACAACTTTCCTATATTTTAAAAAGCAAGCAAATCAGTTTGTAGAAGTTTGAAACCTGACAAATCATTTTGCTCATCTCTTGAATGCTGATGAAAATCTGGTATACAATATATTTTTCTTTTCTATATTCTTCAAAGCCTTGATCATATCATGCTTGTCTGTCTACCAGGGGCAGAACACAGCAGAGCCAGCCCTCTTAGCACAGTCTGGAGGAAGGCCATGATGCTGTGAACAGGTGCTACAAACATCTGTCTTTGGTGCACACAGCAGTGAATGAGTTTTAAGGGGAGTTGGTAAGGGGTGGCATAGCACTTTAAAAGTACTAGCTCCTCATTGTGATGTTGCCATGACTCCATGATGACATAGCTACGTCCCCTTTCACAATCTGTCCCTAATTTGAAGATTTCTAAAGTTGGGCGGTATGCACTTGCAGTCACATCACTAGGCTTTCAGATTCAAATCCACATGCAGCACAACTTTATATGCACAAAGTTCATAAACGTTAATAATATGCATAGACTTGTTGCAAATGCATACATGGAAATATGACCTAAAGGCACTTCTTACGGCATGTGGGAGATTTTACTCATTAAGAGGTAAAGACTGGTGTTTGTCCCGCAGGTGGGAAGGAAGATATCTAATGGGCAGCCTTGTCCACAACCCTCTGAGGTTGTGGCCACACCCTCATTGTAATGTGATGCCCCCAGTGTGCAGTGGTCACCCCATTGTCTTGCATGTTGGGAGGTGTGGGTATGTATATTTACAGTAGGTCTCTAGAGGAAGAGCTAGTGACACATGGAAGGTGTGAAAGAAACTTAACCCTCCACAGCAATTTGTAACGCAACTGTCTCTTCACTTACATTATTTATCTCCAAACTGCACAAGTGATATGACTTGCTCTTTAAGAACATACTTGGTTATCATAGCATTCCTCTTTTTGAGAACATGCTTCATTCCTTCATTACTGACATCTAAATATCATATGTGCAATGTCTTTAAATACTTTTCGGTTTGAGAGATCAACTGTACCAACAGCAAGTGATTTGATCTCACATAATAAATGGCTGTCTGGGGACAATGTGTGGGCTGATGCTACCACAAAGGCTTTGAAGTAGAAGGAATGAATGTAAGTTTCATGACCTCAGACAGATTTCTCTCAGGGCACCAAAAGTAAAAATTTTGTGAAGCTTAATTGTACTTGTCTGCCTTTTTATGTATACTGTGTATTTTATAGTATGCTGTACGTTATTTGTACTACACATTTTGGAGCAAGGCAATTTCTATTTTGAATTAGAAATCATATTGCAACTTTTAACATTGAATACAATTTCTTGTTAAAGTTTTAGGTTTGTGGTGGCTATTATTTTTTTTGTATTTGACAGCCTCTTATGTTTTGTATAGATTTTTACATTGATCTGGTATGCGCATACTGTTTTGCCTAGGAAACCTATTTGCAAGAGATGTCTTTTTATATTTGTTATGGTCCAGTGACACTGCAAAGCTGTAGAGATTCACTGGCTTGAAGTTAAGTTTCAGCATTTTATAAAGTCTTTAAACCTGCTGAAAGAGGAGATAATTATAGCATATAATTACAGTTCCATGCTGACAAAATGTAAAATAGATATTTCAATTCTGTCATTATTACATAAAAATTCTGTTAAAATGGCTATAATTAACACTTTGAAACTGTACAGCTGTGAGTTACTCATTGAAAACCTTTCATTCAGTTAACGGAGAGCTAACATAGAAATATTGGGCAAGTCTGTACATTGAGAGGATCATGTTATACATAAATAACATTCAGTTACATATATGTAAAGATGGCCTGCCCAAAATGAGCTTACAATCTAATAATTAAAAACACAATTGAAACTTGTTGTAAGTATTTACAAATATTGCATTGGATGTGATGGTTAAATAGTTTAGATGATGATGGAAAAATATTACACCTGAGCCGTGGGATTGTGTTTGTTGCCCCCAAACAGATAGCTGTCAGGATTGGCCGCAGAAATTCGTTAAACGTTTCATCAATAAGTAGGGTTGATATTTACTGCATCTTCTGGAGGCTGTGCTATTCCATTATGTGTGATTATTATACCTAAATCCATATCACATGCCATTACTGAATATCTGATGTTATCACAAGAGGAGGCAAAGAGATAAGGAAAGTTGAAAACTATCACATATTCATATCAAGGCCCATTGCTGAGAATACGTTTTACATTTCTGTCAATATTGTAGGGTGATTTAAGGGTAATGACATAAGGGTAGATCATCCTATTTAGTTCCCTTAATATTTACTAGAGAGAATTTATGTGAATACAAGTGAGAATGTGATTGGAAGTTTAGTTTCCTAATAGTCATTATAGCATTATACATGTAGATAATATGCCACAGTCTGTTCATTGCTTTGTGTTTTTGTTTTCCAGCCAGGCGGAGTTGGAAGAGGTCTCACTATTAGTTACTAGCCACCAGTAGCTCTCATGTACTCCCAGCCAGCTAGTATCTCTCACATGCTTACATAATTTGAGGTTATTTGGGCATCTAATACTGATGATACATAAAGGCATTTTTGCTGAGGTATGCTAACAAATAAAAGTTTAAGCAAGACCTAGGTGTAATTACTGTTGACAAAATTAAACATTATCTGATTCTGCAAGGTTTTTTGTTGGTAAAATGTGTTTATACTGCTTTATGTTGTTGTAAAAGTGTTATGCAGGCAATAATACTAAGAGGGCCCCCGTCTGCAACTACCAATACAACTGGTAAGCTAACCCAATCACCTGCTGCTGACAAAGTAATGGCAGGAGAATGGATGATTAGTGGGTGTGGGTCTTGTGTATTGGACCCTTGGTTCTCTGCTATTTGGGTCGGTAGATATTAAGATAAAATGGGTGGAGATATTATTTAAAACATTTCTTATCTCCTGTATAGATGGAGTTGTCCTTCACATTTCATGCCATTTGGCACCAAAAATGGTTGCAGGGAAACTAGTTGTGCTGCCAATGTTCAATATAGTGGTAATATGAATAATGTGAGACTCTTAACTCAGGTTAAGAGATCGTGTTGCTTAGTAGTTGTAATGATTATAACATTGGCCCTGACTTAACACGCACAACTGGAATTTTTAAGTAACGTTAAGTGTTCGTACATAACAGTGCAGGTGCAGATGGAGCATACTTTGGTGCATAACTTGACACGTTTCAGTGGTACCCTATCTTGCTAACACAGAATGTGCTAAGTTTATACTAAAGTTTGCACCATTTGTATTACTCTATAACTTTGGTGGTAAAGTTATGCATATATTTTAGTCTATGTTTATCCATGTCACAGTAAAATGATAAGGTAATTTTTAAAGAAAGACAGAAAAATAAAGCATTCACAATTCATTTTGGAGACTAATTTAACATTGCCATATTCGTATAGCCTACTAAACATTTATTTTTGCCTATTATTTATTTCCAATAATGTTTAGCTCAGAGGCTGAAAATGCATTAGCTTCAATGTCCAGATACTGGGCTGAAGTTCAAAAAATTAGGTCATGCCATCAGTGCTTGATTTAACTTGTTAAAAAGAATGTCTGATTTGATTAGGAAATGAAATGCAGTATTAGTTAAAATTGAAAAAAACACATGTCTATGGATTTATCTCTCAATACCACAGACTTAGACTATTACTATATTTGAGCTAAACAGCTGATCATGTTCCATGGTGACTTAATGAACCTGCTGGCGAGGTTTGCAGTGATTATATTTTGAGTGTGTAGGTTTTTGTTTGCCTTTTGTAATGTGTTTCTGCAGTGCTGTGAATGGTAAAGTTACATTTATTTGCTAAATCTAAATAAAAAGGATTATTTCATCAAAAGGCTTAACAACCTTACAGCACAATGCAGAAACCTGAGCTGATCTTAATAATACACATATTGAGAATGACTTGTAATAACAACCTGTTTATAAATAGATGTGTTTATATAATTACACATTCTATAATACTAAATAAAACCTCTAAATAAAAAGTGAAATTTCGTAAGACAGTGAGGGGCAAAGCTATAACAAATTAGCAGAAAAACAGAATAAATATTGTAAATACCATTGTCAAACAATTGTGTTTAGTTTGAACAACAATCATTTAAAGCAGCAATAAGTTTTACAAGTTACATTTTCAGAGACCTGCTCGTTCCCCTTATTGGAGCCCTTGGGATTGAACAGTTTTCCCTTTGGCTCCTCTATTTCTGTATCTGCAAATGTTGGTGTTTTTTTGCCGTTAAAAAAAAAAAATGGCCAGTGAAAATGGGTGTGAGCAAGAGGACCAATAGGAAGCTTCAAACTCCTTGAAAGGAAGGATCGCCAGGAGAAACCGATTCAAGGCCACATGTAGAGTCAGACACATTTTACACTTACAATGTTAGTGTATATTGCACCCTGTAATTTACTTAGGATTCTGAGTTGAACGTATGTTAAATATGTATGACTCGGAATAGTACATAAACTGTGCACCTGATACACTTTAACTTTATTTTAAATAAATAAATATAAAAACCTAGCAGTAGTAAAATAAAAATGTATAAATGCATTAAATAAAAGATGCCTACTCCCCCCAAACAGCTTAACCAACCCTAGTGCTGCCAGCCTGGGCTGGTGCTAGCAAAATCGGGGGAACAAAATGTGTCGGGTCCTCCAAACGTACTATTGCCAGCACTAGGTACTATTACTCAAGCACTGAGGTCAGGCCGTATGAAATCCATATTTGACTGTACTGACGCTAAGAGCTCATTTTCGACGAGAGCTAGTATTGTGTCGTTATGAGTGTTTTTTTTTTTTTTTTTGCCAAGCCGAGGATCCATGGATTTATTGTAGGTGAAGAGAATGACGTCTGGATCTTGGTGATAAATAAAAAAACGGAGATTGAGGGTAGTGTAGGAGTGTTTTTATTTCAAATTAAATTATTTATATTTTATCGATTTGAACACAAAAATTGGCACTGACTTGTACACACTTGTATATTAAAATATATAGTTATATAGAAATATAGATGTGTCAGTGTTCTCCCCGGCACCTATTTCCCGGGTGCTCCACCCGGATGTTTTTACCTGCCACCCAGCACTTGGAGAACAACAGAGTCCTATTATAATAGAATAAACCATTGTGTCTCCTATTAGGACAGGCACTATGTGAGCACTACAACCAGCAGTGTGTGTTAGACCTCTGACTGACCAGTCCTGGCAGGTGTGGGGAATAACCTCCAACATTTTTCAATATTATTGCAAAGTATTACACTGCCCCCATCCGACTACTTCTTAATGCCACCCAGCTGGAAAAAAATTCTGGGGAGAGCACAGAGCATCATACACGTAAGGTCTGTAAATGTTTAAATAAAGGTATGCTGAGACTCTTCTCTATAATGGCTTATTTTCTTTCAAGCTTGTAAGGTGTCTAAATACAAAACAAGAGAAAGATAAATATTATACTATAGTATCTTTATACATCTATGAGACACTTCCAAACTTGTTTTGTAATATACAAAAATAAGAAATGTAATGAATAGCCCAAGACATAAATGTAAGACTTTTCTTTTGAATGTAAGTAGAGCTTCCACCAGATAAAACATGTGATTTGGGGTAGATATAATTCAGTAGCTTTTCGTAATATGGATAAAATCATCTCAAGTTTTTTCACAGAGATCACCCAATGTAGCGCAGTGATCTAAGGTCACAAGAGGTTTCCCCTTGCGTCCCACTAACCTGTTTTGACCTGTGTGATCAGGGGCTTTTCATGGCATAAATTATTTTTAGACCTGTGTGTGTTTCATTGACATTTTTTCCCTGGTGCACTATAAGTCTCAGTTTGCCCTGTGGATCCCCAAGTGCCAGCATGCCTGGCAGCCATGAGTATGCTAGTGTTTGTAGTACTACAAGCACCAGCATGCCCAAACACTTAGTGGCAGCATGGGCATGCTGGGACCTGTATTGCACCACGGACAAAATTAATATAAACATTTAATTATTATTACCCTACTTCCTCAGAGGTGGGGGAAGAGTCCTTGTGCCATTAGCACGGTGCGAGTTATACTTAATGGGGGGAGGGTCACCTTTTTTTCACCGGCCTGATCTCTGTAAGGAATCTAGTCCCATGCTGACCAGCCTTGGACTGATTTGGCATTATGGCAGGGTACCCCACGTTGTGGGTTTCCCTGCTGTAGTGCCATCAGCCTTGGCTGACCTGGCCTAGTACTGGCAAAAGTACATTTGGGGGACCCCACACTTTTTGTCCCACCAATTTTGCTAGTACCAGCCTAAGCTGGCAACACTAGGGTTGGTTAAGCTGTTTGGGAGAAGGCAAGCTGTTTTTCTTAAATGTATTTTTATTCTTATATTTTACTATGGCAGGATTCATGCTGATGGTCACAGATTTTAAATTAATAATACTTCTCTGTAAAGAAACTTTACTGTCTATGTAATACTTCATGTATAAATATATACTCCTTCCAAAATATCCAAATGTAATTGAAAAAAATATACAGGAGTTTCCTTACATGTTTTATTTCTCTGGATATAATATGTCTGTTTCTTTTTCTATTTCACTTTTGAGACAGTGTGTTTTGATGTAGGAGCAATGTTCATTCAGTCTAATCTTAATAACTATTAGTTTGTCGCACACAAGGCAATCTACACGGACATTTTAAAGACAGCCATTGTTTGCAGAATTAAAGGAAACCCTATAAAAATGATTGATTCTCTTTAAATGACAAATGACAGTTTTATTTTAGCTAAGCTTTGTTAAAGTATGAGTTGGTATATAACACACTGAGTTTTTCAGCATGGAAACAACATCCAGACTTTGAAGATGAAAATGTCATAATGTGAGACTCTATAAACTTTGAGCTTGTTTCATACCCTTATAAATCCCTGGTCTACTCTTCCCTCTCCTACTGAGCTCTGTTTACTGTTGTGTGGTCTCTTAAACATGGGTTGTGTTCTATTATTTTTCTATTTACGTCATTCCAGTGGCATACCTAACATGGTTGCAGATATCCCAATACCAAAGGGGAGACTTAAGTATTTTACACTGACATTGGACTCCTTGCGACTTGGTTCCTGGTCCTGCAGTCCGTGCAGACAGCGTTTACACCGAGCACTGTAGGAATCATGTAGAGTTGGGCACAAATTGGGTTTTTGGTGTATAGCACGTTTTTTTTACTTCTACACAGGCACACAAAGGGCAAGTTCTGCAATTAGTGTTTTGTGCACATGCTCAGAATCAAAAACACATCTTTCACTCCAATACATAACCTCATGTATGTGTATTGCTGATGTACTCCTGCATATTAGTGATATACAGAGGGCAGCCCATTTAATTGCATAAATATCAGAGGATTAGGACAAATTACTTTTGAGCAAGACCAGCTCACTTTTCATGATTTTGACATACATTGGTTCAAGCCTAATTCTTGTGAGCACATTATAATTTACACCCTAAATTTAAATATATTTTTTCAGGACAAATTCATCTTTTCATTCTTATGCCACTTGAGTTTAATTCTACATGTGATCTTTTATTATGCTGTATTAAAAAATAAATAAAAAAAATACAATATTTTATGAAGTTAATGTTCAATATGTGCAACAAAGTAAATCAAGTGCTTAAATTGGCAGCCTTCCTGAGTACATACTTAGTACATGCATACACTACCAAGGGTAATAAACGACTATTAAGTATGATACCGGCTGCATTTTAGAAAGACTATTACTATACTATTGTATCTCACTTATTTATATTCGCTTACATTGTTTTATTCATTTTGAATTGTCTTTTTATTGAAGGTTTTGTATATAACAGACACAAATAAACATAAAAAAAACTACAAACATACAAAGAAAAATAAAGACCCCCCCCAACAGCAAACCAGAAAGAGGTACAAAAAGTTAAGAATTGAAACAAAGCAACTTATGCGTGAACATGGCAACATAAAACACGTCAATAAGTTTTTAGACATTATACACGGATACAAGACAAACTGTAAATATTAAAATAGTTACTAAATAGGAGAACAATGTCCCCTCTATATGTCCTGTTTAAATGCATGTTCAGATTCACAAATTTCCACAGGACAAAAAACAATTTGTAGGAATTATTTTTTCCCTTTAGCTATATTGGCATTGTGTTTTGCTTATTTTACAAAGACCTGTGTTTACATTACATTTGTAACAATAAAGCAAGATTCAAATGTCTGACTTTTTTACTATTATAAATGCAAGGAGGTTTAAAAGTATATTTATAGTTGAAAACTGATGATTACAATGTTTTGCCTGGTTGATTTAATGTGACAGTCATCCTTACTACAAAGCTATATTTATGACACTATGATGTACTCTATTGTGGCTTAGGAGAATCCCAGATACTAAGCTTTTAAAAATTGTTTTATCCATCTAGATTTATTTTCTCTGATCTTGTAGTAATATATTACATTAGACTTACTTGTGCAACTGCATTATGCAAGTACAGATTTTAGGCACACTTTCAGGTGTATATTAATCCAAACATTTCTATTTAATGTTTACATTTGTTAATGTACATAAAAGAAGAGCCACACAGTAGTTAGCCATTTTTTTTAAAGAGCAGTGGAAGAAGATGTGCTGGCACCAGATTTTTCAATGTTATTTAAACAGTATTGTTATAATAAATGAGAGTGTTATTGGTTTATGTTGGAATTGTGAAAGTATTTTAGCCCTGCCTGTTAACTGTTCAGGTTATCACTATTAAGCACATATATTTAGCTATGTTTTGTGAACAATGGAGCATTATATATTTTAGAAAGGTGATGTGTTTACCTTTCAAGCATAATTATCATTTAAATACTTTGCAGGACCGTGCACGCATAGTTATGTCCAGTGCTGAAGCTGTTAATTCACAGGCTTTCTTTAGCAATCCGTATTAAACGATTTTTTTGTGCTTTCAGCATAGTATACAGCCAATATTCAATCAATCACTTTGTCTACTGATGGATGATCACCAGTGTAATTAGTGTGGCAAAGTGCACAGTCACATAAGCACATTTGCTCAGGGTTTAGGAAAGCTCAAACTGCATTGTACAGATAGTGAGAGACATTTGCTTAAAAAGAATACAAAGAAACGTATCCACTTCATGTATGCTAGGAAACAAAGCCGTGTGATTGCATAAGCGATATGTAATGGTAAGTGTGATCCTCATAGTATATTTGTTTTAGGTTTTTTTTTAAGGATTTTCAAGTAGTGGCTTCACTCTTTACGGAATAAAAAGCCTGGAACAGTGTTATTTAGGAGTGACAAAGCCAAGACTTCGGAGCTAAACAGGGTCAGTTTACATTGACATAAATTACCTAAATTTGCTAAATGTTGTATTTAGTTTAGTCCTGCATTCTACAGCAGTAGTGGGATTTTGCATATTCAAATTTAAAAGACAATGTAACACACTTGTATAAGACATTGTGAAAAATATATTCGGGTATGGAAATATCAGCATGAATATGCTGCATACATACAGTACGTAGTTTCCATTTTACTGTTTTAGAGAGAATACTTTAGTTATATTCTAGGTTTATATTGTTTTTCCTTACCTTGCTTTTCTATGGAACATAAAGTTGCACATATAGTAGTGTACATTTTGGTTACTTAATGTTGAACATGTGCTTAATATGTTTTTGCTTTTGTTGTTAATACTTTAATTTGTACTATTTTGTAAATATTTGTTGCACTGTTTTGCAAATATTATACAAGTTTGCAATGAAGCATATTTAAATTAGCAAACAATATATTAAAGTACAGTTGACATTTATACCAAAATATTTTAAAATGATTGTTGGGGAATATCAAACTGACAACATTTACATATTTACATAGGTGAGTATAACTTTAAAAATATAAAGTAGCTTATGGTATACCTTTTTTTTTGCATTTCATGAGAATGATTGTTACATTGGAAGTTATTCACCTTTTTTTATGTTTACACCTTTCCTTAAAAAATATTAGGAAAGACTACGTAATTAATTACTTAAATAAATACATAGGGGGGTATTCAATTAGTATTCGCGGCCACGATTACACGTGGCTCCTCGTGTAAAGTGCCATTACAGTACCGCAACACACTGGATTTCTACGGACAGAAATCCACAAAGTTGCGGTACCAGGACCCGTGCAGCTGTGCGTAATCACGCCCGGGAATGCTAATTGAATATGCCCTATAGTGTCTGAATATTTATGCTCCATTGAGATTTATTCTAATGGTGATCAGGATATCTCACCTACATATATATTGTAATAAATGTTTATTTAGAATTATGTGATATTTCTAGAGATTAAGTACAATTTAATTCAATACGTAACCCCTGGTTTATTTTTCCTTGAGATCTTGCCAATTTAGAGCATCTTAACTAGTGGACACAACATTGACATTTTCTAATGTAGTAGGATGAAAACTATAATTGTATTTGTAAATTAAAATGTACACAGTCATGAATCGATTAACAACATAAATGTTATAGAATCCGTAATGCCTATATGAATGGCTGTTGATGCAGATTCTAAATGATTGTGTATGCCCCTAGACTCAAGCAACCTAATCCACAAAAATATTGTAGGTTCTTCATATCTGGAACCTCAATTATAATGTTATTATTGTACTTCCTATTCACCTTTTGTTTTGTTTTTTGAATTTAAAGCATTGCCTGTATTGTATGGTGGCATATAATGGAAATCAAATATACACATACATAGCCATGCATACAAAAAATGCATTCCAGCAGCACATTCATGATCCCAAACTCCCTATGGATGGCAGTAAGCATGACATATATTGGAATATAAACAAGTTATCTGTAAACGGATCTAACTATATATTACTGAACGTAATAGAAGGGTTGCTGGAACTCGAATGGTCATTTACAAAGCTGCAATACAAACATGTGATAAACTGATCTCGTCTGACAAGTAGCACATAGCACTTTGTCATTATTTATTCAACTAAAAATAAGCCAATATAAAGAAGCCATGTGTGAAAAGTAAGTGGACTCCATGATGCAGTAGCCTGTGGAACCGCCTTTAATCATTATAACCTGAAGTAATAGTTTTCGGTATGTGTTTAGTAGCCTCTTACATAATGTTCTAGGAGTCGTGGCCTATTTCTCTTTACAACACTGTTTCAGTTAATTGATGTTTGAGGATGCCACATCATCTCAGTGGGGTTGAGGGCAGGTCTTTGACTTGGTCATTTCTAACCTTGATTCAGTTATCTTCTAGATATGCTCTGTTCAAACATGGAAATGTGCTTTAAAATTAAGTAACTACACTTTGGTCTCATCTGTCCAGATAATATTGTTCTAGAAGTTTTATGTTTCATTCAGAATCTACTCTTCCATGAAAACCATACATGTTCAGTCTTTTTCTGATGTTAGTGAACCTTAATATTTACCGTGTTGACAGGGGCTTGTAGATCCTTGGATGTAGCTTTTGGGTTCTTTGTAAAGTATTGGACCATCATACAATATGATCTTTGGATGATTTTTCTGGGATGCCCACTCCTGGGGAGATTGACAACTGTCTTAAATTGTCTCCATTTGTAAATAATCTTACTGTTAAATCATGGACTTCAGATTGATTGGAAATTGCCTTATAACCTTTCCTGACTAATGAGCAGCAGCAATTACTTCACTGAGATCATTGTAGATATCTTTTCTCCTTGACAGGTAGTTAACACAAAACGGAATGCTCCAGATTCTGCTCTTAAGTAGTGGTGGTATCACTTCCTCAAGATCAAATTATGAAGTGCACATGATTTGCTGCACTCTGCTCAAGTTGCCATCTTTATTGATATGGAAGCAGTAAGGGTGTACTTGCTTTTTTATTCATGGCTTCTACATGTTTTGCATTTGTTGAAAAATAATGACAAAGTAAAATATGTTATCGGCAATTTGTGAAGAATCACTCTTGTCCAGTTCCTCATATCGGATATAACAGTTTTTTTCTCAATCCCTCTCTGATTCCAACTCTGATTCTTTTTCTTTGTGTTTTCTTTGTGTTAACACAAAGAGAAAGAATCAATCAGATTTGGAATTAAAGTGGGATAAAGAAAGGAACCCATTGGCTCCTGTAAGAATATCCAAAATGTTGCACCCCAGCAGATGCTATTATTATGTGTACAATCAGTAGCATTTGCGCAAAAAAAGTATCACTTAAACAGCATTACCGCTCTGGGAGGTGGAGCTTATTTGTAAATGAAGTTAGTAATTTATTGTCTTTTTATTGTGCTGTATGTCAGTATTTCCTGCTTGATGATGACAGACTTCAGACAAAAGTAACACAAAAATTAATTAGTTGTGCATATTTAAATAAAAAGCTGTGCTTATTCATTTTTTGGTATATTTATTAGAAATATATTTTCGCAATGGTGAGTAGTTGTTTTTTATTGTTGTGT